>NW_013952626.1:168189-180935 GCF_001266775.1 Austrofundulus limnaeus
GTGGAGAATGACCGAGCTAAGATCCTGTGGGACTTCCAGATCCAGACAGACACCTGGAAGGTGAAGACCACAGTGGTGCTCGGGGCCCTCGGGGCCCTCGGGGCAGTCACCCCCAAACTGGAGCAGTGGCTAAAACAGATCCCAGGAACAACATCAGACATCTCAGTCCAGAAATGTGCAGTTCTAGGCACAGCTAAGATACTGCGCAGAACCCTCAAGCTCCCAGGCCTCTGGTAGAGGACCCGAGCTCAGAGGATGAAAGAGACCACCCGCAGAGGGTGAGAAGGGAATTTTTTTTTTTTATAAGAGGTATAATGGCATCACTTCACTTTTTAAATCTTAAGTCGTGTCACAGTGAATAAACATCACTTTAGCTTTTTTTTTTTTTGTCAAAGTGACGTTTATCCCATTGACTTGTGTGTGCAATAAACACCAACCACACTAATCTGTTTTCTCAATGCTTCTTTTATTGTTTCTCGTCTCAAAGTGAATTCTCAATCCAATATTTATTTACAGCCAATTCCAAAAACAATTAAAATGTGACTTTTAAACATAGAATCTCCTCCTCACAAATCTGCTCTTAAACAGTCCGATAGCAGAACATAAAATGGATCCATCCTCTCTAACAGAGATTTAGCTCTATGAAGGCCATTTGTCACCTTAAATAAACCCACTTTTGTCAGGTTTTAGGTATTTGCTAACTTTTATATAACCCATGTGAACGGCAGAGAAAGATAAATGGAAGCAAAATATACAGTAAATTGAGCGTGTCATTAAGTGAGACGTTTCCTAAAATTAAAAGCAAAAACAGATTTGTAAATCTTCAGAATGCCACACAATCTCTCCCTCTTTAAAGAAAGCTAAAAAAACTATTTCACTTCTGTGTTTTTATCTGGTCCTTGCAGAGGTGTCAAGTAATGAAGTATAAATACTTTGCAACTTAAGAAGAAGTTTTGGTTATTTATACTTTACTGGAGTAATTATATTTCAAACATTTTACTTCTACTCCTTACATTAAGATTAACAAAAGATTTTCTCTCATTAACATTCTATTATATTTTATTATAATTACCTTTAGAAAAATGTTTTTAGGAAAGGTGGGATTGTGCACTATAGTCTTCTATGGTGCGGCCTTATATTTTTTAGCCTAAATGTTTTTTTCTTTACATTACTTTTACTTTTTTACATTAAGTAGTTTTTAAAACAGTACTTTTACTTGAGTAAAAAAGCTTGAGTTGATACTTCTTCTTCCGAAAAAGTGTTTTTATTTATTATTTTATTTACCGTTATTTAACCAGACAAGTCCTGTTGAGATCTCAGATCTCTTTGTCAAGGGAGGCCTGCGCCTGAAGGCAACCTATTTATATTTTGGGGGTGGGGGAAACCGGAGTACCCAGAGAAAACCCACCCCCAAACCAACTCAGCGTTTTTATAATCTAGTATCTATATTTCTACTTAAGTAAGAGGAATTAAGTTAACTTAAGTTTAGGAGGAGTCAAGATGGTGGGGAGAGAAGTCGTGTGTTGATTGTTCTCCGGAATTTTTTTTTAAAAAGTAATGACGTGAATGTTTTTAACACTTCTGGGTCCTTGCACAGGAATCCTAACAGACAGATTAATATATCAAACCATTGGATGGATTTTAYCAAAACTTGCAGAAAATAATCATTGGATRCAACTACAATTTAGTCAAATTTACAAATGTTGAGCTGAAATTTGGTGTGATGGTTGCTAAGTTCTTACAATATTGCATATAATCCAAAACACCATTTACAATATTTGACTAACTTGGTTTTTAATTTTCACAACATGAAACGTTGAATACGAAAGGCAGCGTGAAATATGTATGTTTTGCTTTATTATTAGTTCAGTGGCTAATTTGGATATTTATATTTATTGACAATAACTTCTGCATTATTTTATTCCTTCACTTACTGTAAGTTTGTGTCAGAATGTGAACAATCTTGCTCACTTGCCCTAATTTTGACATGAATATGTAACATCTGGTGGCATTTCTCCAAAACCCTCCTTGTTTTGATCTTTTTTAAAATGACTTTTGACTAAATAAAAAAAGAACACCTGCATCCATTTCATTTCATTTGTAAATACTGCCGAAATTCTCTGAAACTTTCTTCCGACCCAAATGGAATGTCGAGTTGATATATATTGCACCAGTCTCCCTTCAAATGGCTACAAAGTTGCTCTGCTTTTAAAAAAAATTA
Source organism: Austrofundulus limnaeus (assembly GCF_001266775.1). Classification (NCBI taxonomy): domain Eukaryota; kingdom Metazoa; phylum Chordata; class Actinopteri; order Cyprinodontiformes; family Rivulidae; genus Austrofundulus; species Austrofundulus limnaeus. Next base: position 170,411 of record NW_013952626.1, read on the forward strand.
AAGTATTGACTCTGAATAGGTGTACTCCTTGATGCAGTTTTATCATATCTGAAAGCATTGAAAGATTGTTCCATAAAACCACTTTGTGCAGGACGAGATTCAAACACGCCTCACAGCTGATTGAGAAAATAAAAGGAATAATCTCAGGTTTCTGCTCAACACTGTGGCCAAGAAGCAGTGAGGCTGAACAGGAGATTCCCTCRGAGCTTAGCAGCAATGATTTTATGGACTTGTTTACTCAGAAAAAAAAATCTGTCAAATAAAGAAAAGTGTAAAACCAAATGGGTGACAATAAATAACATTTTTTAATGCTACTGGAATCAAAATAAGAAGCGATTTCACAGAAAACAGTCTTTTTTTTAATTATTATTATTATTTAACAGAGCTCTATTTTGACACCAAGTTGCCTTAGACAACAAGACCAATCCCCCCCTTGAGAAAGCTCATTTTGTTAAGCCTTGGTATTTAATATGCAAGGAGTGAACAAATATTAGTACAGTCCAGGAGCTGTGTAAACCAGATAAATGACTCAGACATCCAATTTAAATGGTTTATGAAAGAGTCATAAAAATGACAATCTCTCTCGTTTGCTGCTGTTGCATTTCAATTTTACACGTGTTTTTTTTTTCCAGTCATACGGTGCTGAATACATAGCAAGAAAGCTGGAATTATTTATTTATTATTTCTGATATTTAAGTGAAAATGTTGGGATTTGTGATTGCAGACCGTTGTTCCCATATTGATTCATGCGAGGCAACAGCAGCCATTTCGTTCATGTGGAACCATGGTATAAAATACAGTTCTCAATAAAGGGCAAACAGTAACTGACAAAGCAATTTTCCACTCAAGGTCTCCATAATACATTACATGAGGGTTAAGTCAAACCCATAGATCATTGTATGAAGTCCAAATGGTATTTCACAGGCTGAATGCCTTCCCAATGACAGCCTTGTAATTATAACGGAATTATGATGAAATAAAAGCCTCAACTGCACAGCATGCATAGTCCAAAGGAAAAAAAATGAGTAAAAACAGCAGAGAATTAAACTGTCTTGGATTATTTACTTTGCCTTCTCGATGAGTTAACTCAGAAAAAAATGAAAATCTGTTTGATGGGTGAAGCTGGGAGTCAAACGGTGGAGTCTAACAGTGGAGTCAGCATCGTGGCAGATTTGTTCTGGCACTCTCTGATGATTAATCGCTTGGTCTTCGYTTTAAAGCCATTTCATTTAAATGTAATTGCAGTGACGAGTTATACTTGCTTCACAACAGGTCTGTCACAATTATCATACAACTGATCTGGGTTTTCCTGAACTGCTTAATGGAGACCCTCTTCTCGAATTCTCGTGTATTCAAACAGGTMCGTGGTTTTATTCCCATCCCTGTTTCTGCATTGCAGGTCTGAATGTTGCTCTCGTAATGACTCTGGATACATGCAGAGAAAAATTTCCATATTAATTACAATAATCTCATTCTGACTAAAACACTGGGGCGTGAACACCAATTATTTTATAACTAATTCTAATATGCTCGAATTCCGAGTAACAAATAATCTCTTTAAGCTATGTGGACATTTATACACCTTAATTGCATTATTATGTCCTATTACAGTTTCACAGCATTTGGTGACGCAAACAAGCTGCTGCTTCATAAGGCATTCCTAAAGCTGTCACAATGGGCATTTTTTATTATTATTATTAAAGGGTACTCATTGCAAAGTGTGAAAGCAAACATTAAAATATCGGAACTTTCCCAAGAAGYGCATTTTGAAAGAGTTTACTCTCGTAGTTTTCATGATACAGTGATGTGTAAATCTTCTTAAATGTTCTTAAACGCCATCTTTGCCTAGCGCAGAGCATCACAGTCCAGTTAGGGAGCATCCGGTGCTGGTGTGCAACATGAATAAGTGTGAAAATGGACCATGGAGATTAATATGCCGTATGTATGTGCAACAATATTCACATGAAAATAAGTTAGAATATATAATGAAAGCGTCAGATTATCACACTGAGGACTAGTATTACGGTACAGGTGCTAAATATGTCGCTGTGGTTTACAGTGATCTTGGTCACGTATCATATTTGCCACCTGCAGATTATTTTGGCCACTTAATATTACAAATATACAGGTATATGGACTATTTTAATTGTATGTAATTGTTTAAAAACAGATCAAAATAAAAACACACTTACCACCATTGAATCAAAAACACGTACATTAGCCAGTTATTCTTTACACCAAATCTGATGTGCAGCCAAGAAGGATGTTTTATACTCAGCATTTAATGAATTATATGTTGGTCTGCCTCTAAATTGTATGCAGATTATATGTTAATCACCCAACCCCATTGGTCATATTGCTGTTAATATGATCACTGTATTTGCTCTGGCAATATTGTATATGATATTGTGAGCTACTATAGTAATTAATACATTTTAATTATAGTGAAATTATTGCACAACGGTATAACCCTACCTCTATTTTGAACCTCCGGATTATTTTAGGCATTATTCCAAGCATTTGAGCATCGTAACAGTTCTGGACAAGTTTGTCCTTTTTCTGTTTAGAAGTTGATCCATCACAAAAGCTAAAAAAGTGCTTTAAGCTGCACAAYGGTTCAAACTTTAAACTAAACCCCAAAACAACTGGGGGGGGGGGGGTGGATAAACTGTCTAAATCGTGCTGTAAGGGTGTTATCTCTGTATTTCTGTGCACGTTTTGACACTTTCATGTAAATTTGTTTAATTCTGCAATATTTGGTCTAAAACTGTCTCGGTGCTGCCCTCTAAGGGCTGAACAGTGGTTACTGCAGGTGAATTTTCCTATTGGTTGAAATGGTTTGGTACATATTTATGTCAATCTTTCTAATTACATTTCCTCTTTGTTTTTCCCTCTTTTCCTATTTCCTATTTACCTAAAAAAAATCACTGATGATGAAGAAATTAAGAAACTAATATTAAGTTATTTTTTCTACTGAAGTGATAAAAACAAGAAATGGTTTGGTACATATTTATGTCACAGTTCCTGGTTCAGGTGAAAAAGCCTCTCACTCAGAGACACGCCTCTGCGGCGAGTCAAGAGTTGGAATAGCGAGCACTGCGAAGAAAGTTTGTCGCTGCTTTGAACATTAGCCCGCGTTAGCAATGATGATGCTAACATCACTTTAAAACTCAGAAACTGGACCCATTCTGTTTTCTATTGCCTCGGCAGCACCGGCTTCAAGAATCGCTGAGTCAGTAGTCTGTGTAGGTAAACAAATTTAACTTCTAACTTAATTCCAGTCACTTCAGCTCTTTCTGTAGGTAAACAATTTTACGTACAATATTTCATTTAAAGACAAATTAACCATCAACGAGAAAAAAAAGCTTTGTATTTTTTTATATATATTTTTTATATTTTGTTTCTTACTTTATCAAGTTTCTTTCTACTTTGCAATGAGCACCTGTAACATTTAAACTGTTTATAAAGCTACAAATTATTCCTGCAGCCAACAAAAATCAGCAAACAGGCAAAGGTAACGCGTAACCAATTATCTGCGTGATTATGATAACGAGTCATTTTTCTCAGAAAGGGTGAAAGATGGATTTAAAAGTCAGATTGTACTTGAAAAGTGGCAGAAACAGTTTGAGTAAAACATGAAAGAGGCGAGCATAATAAAAAAAACCTTACAAATTTCTCTGCACACCCGCTGAGTGCCAGAAACACAGGTTGAATACTGATTTTGTTGGCTGCGAGCTGGATTTATACCAGGAGAGTGTTTGCCAACACAACTGCTGAAGACTTAGCTGTGAAAACAAAACGACGAACGCAGGTTCAACGGGTGAATTTTTCAGCCGTTTTTGTAATTCTTATGAGTTAAAAACACCCACGAATCCTAAAAAAATGTTGGAACTCTGTAGAGTTGGTGTTTTAATCTTTTAGTTAGCTTTGAAATACAGCAGACGGTCTTGAAACTGAGTGAAATATGGGCACAGTTCTACGCTTTGGAGCAGCTCCGGTCACATGCAGATGACGGTCTGAACTCGTCTTTATTATTTTTTGGCCTCGCAGTCGCTGAAATGCATCTAAAAGTCCTTCATCAAACATCTGTCATCTCATCTTCCATCTCGTCCCCCTCTGTTTCCCCTTCTGCCTCGCCCTCTTCCTCCTCTTCCTCCTCAGATGTCACATCCGGCTCGTCCAACTGGGACACGCACTTTGGACACGAGCAGCCAAACAGGTAGTTCTCCCTGGGAGGAAAACGCCCAGTCACAATGTTGCACCAACAAAAGAATAAAGCTGGAATAATTACAGGTTCAGCATGCACATTGCATATACCATCAGTTGTAGATGTACAGCCAGTGATTGGGTATAGACCAGTGATGGGCAACTGGCAGCCCGTGGGCCGTTTGTGGCCTGCGCGGGACTTGGCCTGACAATGAGGCCACCCCCACATTTTTTTTAATACTTAGAAAAAGCATTTAAAGCAGCTCTTAGAACATAAAAGCTGCTTTAAATGTGCTTTTTTACATTCTTTTTATTGTAGGAGGTAGACAATCTGTTCACAGAATTTCAAGGCAAACCAATGTGTTTAGTCTACTCAGAGATGCTGTCTGCCATGAAGGATTTTTTAATAAATCACCACTAAAACACAATGCACAAAGCTAAATATGAGACATTTACTCAAGTTGCAAGAACATAAACATCCATTTTTACCAGAATCAGGCATCTTATGCCGTTGCACTTGAGCTCGCTAAAATAAGTGTTTATTTTTTTGTTTGCTTAAAAGATTTTGTACTTATATTTGTTAAACAAGAGTACAACTGTTACACATGCCTTTGAGAATGAAACAAGTGAAGTTACTGTACTGTATGTTAGTTTAATAAACATATACACACACATAAACATTTTTTAAATGGCTGTTTTGTTACAACTGGGTTAGGGAAGCGTAATATATTTTGGTATTAACATCGGTATCGGGCGATGTTGGTTATTTTTTAGCATATCAGAATCGGTCYGATRAGTTAAACTGGGCYGATWTTAACATCCGATAAWGATTTCTCGCTTGTTGTCAYTTCTGTTTTGGGAGGGGAAACGGTTGGWGGAGTGGTATCTGTTTGATCATGATAGTGATGGTGACGCTGCGCAGCCAGGAATAACTGAAGAAGRAAGCCATGTCAGAGGTCTGGTCRTGTTTTAAGGTACCATGCTTGTGCATATGTAAATAAATAATGTGTAATATCTTTATGTAATATCTGTAAGTATTGGTTATCAGCCATAACAACAATCTTTATATTGGTTGACATTTTTATATTAGTGCATTCCTAATTTGGGTAAGTGCGCAGCGCTCTGCGGTCCTCTAGTAGTGTCAACAAAAAAAATGTGGCCCCTCCCATTGTGATAGAAAGATCATTTTAGTTGCCCATCTCTGGCATAGACCAACACGCACAGACATGGGCAACAACCCTTCATTTTCAATGTGAGTGACAAAAAGTGTTCTGCTCAATCTGCTGTTAATGAAACCTGATGTATTGTCTGCAGCTGCAGTGTTAAACCACCCAACTGTTTAACTTTGTAATTAATACTTGTGGCGCTTTTTATTGCTGAAAATGAGCAGACATGATACGAACACCAGGCTGGAATTTAAACCTGAGAAGTGAAAGAAAAAAAAAACGCATTTATCTCTTTCTGGTGCTTGAGACTTGGGGTGTAATTCAAAGACAAGATGACGTCACGCTAATCGATGAGGAGCATAAGCCCTGCTCTGTTTCTGCCTCTGGACTGCCCGTCATCGCCTGGCAGGTTGTTTCATTGATCCAGGTAGAAATCATACGAGTGTGACCCATGTTTGAATGATTTATTCGAGGGATTACAGGTGTTTACCTCAGAATTTTGTGCCTGCTGTGTCTGCTTCGGTCCCGCTGACAGCAATCCAAGTAACTGATGCAGATCTCCTGAAAAGTGAAGAAAACACACCCTTGAGCTGGCTGAGGAGCCCCACTAACCCAYTGGTATTTTAGAGTTTGGGTTCAGGAATATGCTACTAGGGTAGCCATTTCTCAGAAAAAAAATGGAAAAAATGTTTTCYTTCTTTCTGGYGAAAATTTTCACCAACATTCAGAAGGAGAGTGTTGCTTTGAAAGCAGTACAGCTGTTGTGATGTTACTGCGCCGTGCGGACGGGCTTCTCAATCTTTCTGACAGCTTGACAAACCCGCTCCAATCCTGAAAGATTTCAGCTTTCTAATATCATCTGACAAGGGAGAACGCTGAGCTACGGAGGGTTGTTCTGCCATTTATCCAGAACCAAAATGTGTTATAGTGAATCCAGATGTGTCAGCTGACCTCTCCTGGGCTGATGTCGCTCAGGGCACCGAGGTGAAGCAGGAAATTGTTGTCGGGGAAAGACGCCTCTGCGTTCGGGATGCAGCTGTGGTTACCTGGAAGGGCCAAACAGGCCCAAATAAACAAATAAACAAAATTAAAAACCTTTTTTGTTTTGTGTATTTTCCTGTTTCTACTGACGGCAGAGAATGAACACCAGACTACATCGTTAGAACTTACAGGAGCTTTGGAGCAGAAAAAGTCCAGAGCCCTCACAGTTCAGAAAGTCTCCCGTTTCTGCAGAGACACAAATTAATGCATCTGCGCACTAAATAACGACTGAAAACTTGCAACACATACACTAATAAACACTCAAACAATAAGAGCTGACAAAACTTTTTTTTTCTCCCTTATTTTCAGGAAATTCTGCAGCACTGAGATAAAACTGACCTTTTTCGATGTCCTTGTACAGCTGGTCGATAAAAGAGTCCAACTGCTCCCTCTGCTGGGCGGGAAGCTCCAGTGCGTCGCAGGCGTGAACCCACTGACTCAAGGAACTGGGATTAAATGAACAAAACGGAAAGCGCTCGTCAAACTGAGATCCGGCGGTGGGTTTGTCGATGAACAGGAGCAGGTGTTTTACCTGGTGCCGATGCCCTGACCGTTTGTTCCCACCAAGGCAAACAGAGAGCAGAAACCCTCAGGCACAAACCACTGCAACACAGTTACACATTAGTTCTGAGTGGAGAGTCGCACACTTAATCTAGTGAGGGTCAAACATTATTTACAGTGAAGTGAAACTATTTGGGAGGGAGGTTTCAGTCGTTCTCCAATTCAAAGGCAGTATTTCAATCAAATGACGCAAAACAGCTCTTAAAGCTACACAAGGTTGTGTTCTCAAAACTGTTTGTGAACAGTTCTGTGGAAGTAAACGATGAAGAGTCGTAGCTCAAAGTCTGAGGTTAACATTTAAACTAGTTTTATAAGCGTTAGAAGAGATGATCATTATGTGAACACATTTTTGTCAAAATGAGCCAAGAAAAACAAACTCATTGACCAAAGTTGTTCTACTAAAGTTTCATAACTTACAACTTTCATTTATGGACTCAAAACAAATCCAGATATTACTTAAACTTTAAAGTAGTCACCTGCTGGACTTTTTTACTGTAAACTTGTAGGATTAGGTTTAAAAGTGAATGTATTTGTTAAAAATGGAAAGAAATGGTCAATAACATTATATTAACTTGTGTTTTAAATTATGCTTTCAAACCATAAAATGGCAGCGGCAACGTTTTGAGACCTGATTTATTACTGTTTTAAAAAAATAATCATCATAAACTCAATAAACCACGCAGCATAATGACAACACAAACATCCACAGCACAGTTTATTCTTCATAACAATGAAATAATGTCTAAATCATCATTTTTACATCTAAGTTGACATCTTTAGTTTGTTCACGGAYGCCCTCTAGGGCTGCCACGATTAGTCGACTAGTCACRATTATGTCAACTATTAAAATCGTCAACGACTAATTTAATAGTCGATGAGTCATATTTTTTCTAACTTTGTACTTTTGTGGCAGCCCTAATTACTACTCTCTACGTGTGTCATAGACAGAAAGGCAGACGTGGCAGTGGAAGGTGCCGCAGCAGTTTGGAGAGAAAAACGAAGTTAGAAAGAAAAAAAATGATGCATTAACTATTAAATTAGTTGACGATTTTAATAGTCGACAGTAATCATGACTAGACGACTAATCGTGGCAGCCAGAACCATTGGGAACTCATGGTTTTGACAACAACTCTTGGTCAAACAAAACTTAACTGTTTTATCAGAAGATATTTTTTAAAAAGGCACAAACAAATGGTCTGAACCAGCTGGGACGATTCAAAAATAAATAAATAAAAGTGGCATGTAATCATACTAATTAGGTGTTTTTGAGATAAAAGATAAAACTCTCCCTTTTTTATTTTCTGCATGAGTTGCCAGACTGTAAATATGGACATATTTTATTGACTCACCCGACTGAGATGCTCATCATAAAGTGCGGCTGTAAACAGACTGTGTAACAAGGCCAACTGCCCCTGTGTGCAGAACACAACAACAACAAAAAATCAAAAAATACAAACAGAAAATCTACATCACAAGCAGAACGAGGCGCAGCAGGACTTTAAACTCCCTCTGAGGGAATAATCAAACTGGACGTCTCTGCTTAGAGACCTGTGAAAAGCTGCAATGTGGGCTTTTTGATTGGGCAGATTTGAAACATTTCGCACTTCAGCGACCTTCRGATATGAAAGATGAAGGTAACTCACCTTGAACTGTTCTCCCAGGAGCTTATGGGCGATCTCCTCCTCCTCGTTCGCTGTCCGGCTGCAGAAGTGAGAAAACAGCTTCTGCCAGTGTGCTTTATCTTTGGCCTGAAAAAAAAAAAGGTAGCACTCTGTCAATTAATAATAAGTTTGATTTCTGAAGCRCAGTTTCTTTTTAAACACATCACGGCTGACTGTGGAGGATAAAAAAGTTCCATCAAACTGAATTATAGATTTTTTTTWAACCAAACCTTTTTCCAATAAACAGTACGAAATGCGAAATAATTATTATTATAGGAGCCAGCAGGGACTCACCTGTTTGACCACAGCTACCATTTTGGCCATGAGCACGATGCTGGAGGTCTCCGGGGGATAATGCATACTCCTGAAAGCACACGTTCAAAGGTCAACGAAGACTTCAAATAGCCACAAAAAACACAAAGAGGAGGTGAAATTATCACCTCCACGCATCCTTCAGCTTGTTGACRGGGTGGTCTGGATCTTCCTGAGACGGACCCAGACACAGAACCCGATGGTACTGATCCGCAGCAGCTTGTCGACACTCACTGCTGCAGTACTTCACCTGCAGAAAGACATCAAAGGCAGAAACACTATGAGCAAGGAAGTGTGTTAACATGCAGTCTACATTATGACCAGTAGGGGGCAGCACCTCAGATTTCTGTTTCTAAAAACATCAAAGCCTTACTTCAAACACTTTCACACAAATTAGGAAACCAATTTCTGGACTCGTGTTTTACTTAAAACAATAAGAGTGTTGACAGAATTTAAAAAATAAAAATAAATAAGTAACTTAATTTGGTGAAGCTTTAATTCAGCCTGTTTTTTTTACTGTGCTGTCTAGAAAACATACAAATAAAGTAAAACTAAATCTATGACATGTCATTTAATCCATACTGTGAGTCTTGGCCTGTGAAGAGAACTCATTTAGTGYTTTGGACCAGCAGTGATACTGTARGTGGACGGACCTGACACTGAGGGCAGGCCTGGTGCAGCTCCGGACGAACACGGCAGAGTTCAGGATGAGGAAGGGTGAGTGCAGGGTTGCCGCTGAGTCTTCGTGCATTTTCTTCTGCRGTCTCCAGAGCACGCAGGCAGTACTCACAGGCTGGTAAACGTGCAACAAACTAGTAAGAAATCTAAGTTTTACTGTGACTAAAAATTCCACAGAATATCACTCTACACACTGATAGTGTTGGTTTATAGTTAATAAATATCATTCAAAATCAGTCTTAATTATCAACCAATTCAAAGATACAGGTTATTAGTCATCAACAACTTATTTAGGTGCTAATCCAAATAGTGACATCACTAAAGCATATTTCGTTCGGTGCTGCACTTTGTCGTAATCTCACCTTGATATTTATACAAAGCGTTCCACAGGAACTGAGCAGAAACAAGAGGCCGCTCTGTGAAAATGGTTTCACCCCTTTTTATGCTCTTTTTAGCAAAGAGACCTTTACCCTGAAACACAAACAACAAAACATCACAGTCACTGCAGAACTAGAATAACAAAGATGACAAAAAAAATTAAAATTAAAGTTACAACTAATCTGCTGGATTTTAATCAACACTGAATATATAATTTAGTTTTATTTATCTTTTTTTTCTGGATACCAAAGGCCAATGCTGATGAATAAACAAGAACAAATAATAATTAAAACTATAATTTTTACTCTCAGTGGAGCCAGGATTTTCCCTTTAGCACAACTTCTTCAAACTATTACTTATGCTGCAAACATGTGACAATAAAATACAAAAAAATAGAGGAAAGAATGTTGCCTGTTTAAACAAAATATGCTGTTTGACTTTCTATTAATATCATTAAAGTTCATAACAACTTAAAGGCAATATGCTCAAAATGTAAATAGTAGTAGTAGTAGTAGTAGTAGT
>NW_013952626.1:180945-182985 GCF_001266775.1 Austrofundulus limnaeus
CACACACACACACACACACACACACACACACACACACACACACACACAAGGCTCATCATCAACATTAGGAAATTATTTTTAAAAATCAAGAAAGCTCATTTTTTTAACTTGTCAGCTGAAGCAAAACGTAAAAACACTTTTTACAGTGAAAGAGAATTTATTGGCTATTGTAAATATTAAATACATAAGTTGTTTACTGTTTTTCTTGGAAACAATTCATGAGCTTGCTATATAAATCATTTTTAACAATCACATATATCAGTTGTGGTTTAATTATTGTACAAAAGAAGTAAGTTCTGATTGTAGAACAGTCAGCATTGGGAAAATGACATCAAGATGTAAAGTTAATACAAAGTCATAATTCTGAATATTATCAGGGAACAGTTGTGAGATCAGCTGTCACATTACAAATGATTAAACACACAGTGTATCCATATCTGCAGCTTTTGGCACTATTGACAGAAAGGTTACAGTTTTGTAAATGTAAATCAAAACTAAAAACTGGTTTTATGGCATGTAATATCGGACAAAAGACTCCAATAATAAATTAGGTAAACTTATTAAAAAACACTAATTTAAAATATAATTATTTGTGGTATAGATKAATCAATAAAAGCATTAACCTGTGAATAAACTCATGTTTGCATCACATCATAAGCTATATTAGTAACTAGTTTGTTTAATTTCTGGATTTTCAGTTTGCTCTCTTTTTTTTCTCATTAGGTTTGTTCATCCTCTATTCCTTTCCTCACCTCCATCTCAGAAACTGATCAGTTCGAGGTAACCTTGAAAAATAGCTGTCTGTTGTAAAGCAATCTCTCTTCATTCTGCAGCTCCTCTCTTCTAAAACTTTTGTTTGCTTTTCTGCTCCCAGATTTTTCTATTTATTTTCCCAGGCAGCTTGAATAAATTCAACTGCACACAAACACACAACGCTGAGTGTGAGGGAGCCTGTCTGCGGTCATAATGAAAATAAGAAACAGATTTCTGGTTTCTTCCAGAAGGCGAAACAACACTAAATAAAAACGAGCATCGCTCCACATCCGTTAGAGATGAAAAATAAAAGTCCTCTTTAACAGGTTTGCCTCATCACTGTGGCGTGTTCACAGCGCATTACCACCAACCTTGAGTAGTTAAAAATATGACTCTTTAGCTTCGAAAACATTAGCAGCAGATTATGCAGCACAGCTTTTTCACACAACAGAGGTTTGAAATGTTTTCGAAGCTAAAGCACACCGAATACAAAGCAAGTGTGAGGAATATATTGTAGATACAGTGCATTAGAAAATATAATAATGCTATTGTTCCATTACACAAAGAGTAAGCAACAAAAAARAAAGTCTCAAGCTCTCAAAAACAACAAATCGATAAATGCTGCGCTCCTGAGAACAGTTAAAAAAAAAACAAGTTTAGTAAAAACTGGACATCTATGGTAAACAATTACACAGCAGATTCTTCCCAAAGCCTGCAATAAGTTCTCARTTACAGTTATTCAGAACGCAGCCTCGGCTCCGGTTGTGCACCCCATCCTCTCTCGCATCACGCCATCCATCATAAACCCTTGTTGTAGGTCACCACTTTGCAGTCCGTTGCCATGGCAATCTCCGGCTCAAGGCKAGACACCTCAATCTGCCAAAAATGGGGGAAAAAAAGGAAAAGAAATAAACATAATGTTAAAGATAAGCTCTACGTTTCTGTGTTTAGCCTTGAAAGTCTTTTTTTTTTTCATTAGACAAGAGAAGACAGGCAGAAGAGGATGTGTTCGGGTGTTAACTGGAGGAGACGTCATTTGAAATTCTCCACAGCTGCTCCCTGAGCCATCTGGCCTCCAGAGCTGCTCGGTTCATCTGAAGGAACAAAGTGTACCTGAGACATCTGGGGGAACAGGCTGATGGCCACGGGCAGCGAGAGGCCGAACGTAATCAGGCAAACGAGGCTGTGGATGGGCAGCAGGAATCTGCGGTTCCTCTGCAGGAATCGCAGCCTGAACGGGTCAACACACACACACACACATACACACACACACACACACACACACAC
>NW_013952626.1:184708-190735 GCF_001266775.1 Austrofundulus limnaeus
CACACACACACACACACACACACACACACACACACACACACACACACACACACACACACACAAAAGAAAAAGTGAGGCTGCGGTGTGGATTGATCCTGCAACGCCCGCAGTTATTTTTGGATCATATTTGGGGGGAGCTGTTTCGCACAGTTGGAGGGTGGGAAATTCTGCCTGTGTGAGGTTAATGAATCAGACCGGAGGGATACAAAGGAAAAGAATAATCTCTTTTTATGGTTCAGTCTTTCTCCGGTGCATTTGTCCTTAATGAAGTGACTTTAGGGGACGACATATGTTGATTTGAATTCAGCCTATTTTATAAATCGTATTGTGTATTTTTGGACAGAAAGCTGACAAAGCTGTCACAGAAACTTACACGAGTGCTTAAAAATGAAACTTTTATGGTTAAATTCATTTAAAACACAGATTTCTCTGAGCATCTCTGGCACAAAGCATTTTCCAAGTTTAACAAAAAGGTTTTGAAACACTTTTGAGACAGTATATTGTTACTATCAAAAAGAAAAAAAAATAAGAGGTCTACTGGATGGGTTCTGCTTTAGTGAAAAGTTTTGTCTCTCCTCCAAGAGACTTCTTCAGTTTAATGAGTTTCAGGTGAACTCAGCCTTATAAGCACTGCCTCCACATGGACAAACAGGTTAGTCACATGCAAAAGAGGGCCATCGACTAACAATAGGCATAACACATAACAAAACACCAAATAACCACAGCCGAAGCATCCAAACCAATAAGTCAGGTGATGGGGCACATGACCCRCTATGAACAATAATCAAGCCTATTGTTAGGCTATGGCCCTCTTCTGCATGTGACTAACCTGTTTGTCCATGTGGAGGCAGTGCTTATAAGGCTGAGTTCACCTGAAACTCATCAGACTGAAGAAGTCTCTTGGAGGAGAGACGAAACATTTCAGTAAACAAGAACCCATCCAGAGGACCAGCTTATTTTTTCCTTTTGATTTTTTCTACCTGGATTACTGAGATGCATCAGGACATATTGTTACTATATTTTTAACTTTTAGATAAATAAAATAAAATAAAATAAAATAACTCTTATCTGAGCAATTATTAAAACCTTTAACTATCTAGAACAGTCCCAACCAGGGGTACGTGTACCCCTTGGGGTACGTGAGCATATCACAGGGGGTACATTGTTAAATTTCCCAGGTGTGTAAAACAATAAATAAAAATAGGACTGAGATATGTAGGGCCCTATGATTCTTGCAATGCGGAAAATGCACACAAAATGAAGTCCTGTATAAAACGTGGAATCTCAAGGAATTTGCTCATTWGGGGTATTTTATGTATGTTGGACGCAGCTGCTTCCTGCACCTGCCATCACMTGGTTTATTCAATTATGTATTCACTTTCAAGGCAACATTTTTACTTTTATGTTTAATTTAAGTTGAAAAGGATAAAATGCCTGAGAATTAAACTTTAATTTTCATATAATAATCAACTGTTGTATATAATAGTTTTGGAGAATCATCCATACGTTTGGCATARGGGGTACTAGTGGCATGACAAAATGGCTCCGGGTCGTACGCAAGTCTAAAAAKTTTGGAAACCACTGATCTCGAACATTGACAGCAGGGATTAGGAAGTTTAAGGCTTCAAAATTAATTTAATCTAATTTAATCTTGATCAACAAGAATGGTTAACAGCGGTGCGTATTTTTGCACAAACCTCTCGACGTAGGACATGATGATGGGGGGCAGGACAAAGATGGGCATTGGAAGGACCACACGTGTGAAGGCCGTCTCCATTATTGCCTGAGGGTAAAAATGACAACATTGTGCAAACGTGTGTCTTCAAATACAGCTGCAAGCTGTAACTGTTTCCTCCTGAAGGGGCAAACACGAAGCATGAAGTGACAGGTCACCCGTTATTCTCCCACTGTGACGTTTCAAATTCCTTCAGTGAAACATCAAAGAAGAAGCTGCTCACGTGTCTGGCGGCGATTTTCGAGGATCCCACCACGTTGCCATCGCTGTCCAGCACATCGATACCTTCGGACAGCTCGTTGTGTCTCATCAGACCCACGTTGCAGATGTTTGCGCTCGCTGAAGAGAAAAGAAGATCAGATGTTTTAACACACGCTGTGATACATGAACACTAATATTTGTTCAGATGGTGCTTGTTGAAAAAAACTAAACAAAATTCTTATATTAAAAGAACAAGATTTAGAATTTGATCTTAAAGGGTGAGTATTTTGTATTTTTCTATTTATTTTTCCATGTATTTTCCTCTTTAAGAACCTCCTACTGTACCATTTTAGATACTTCCACTTCAGCACACCTTCACAACAATGCTTTGAGGGAGGGGTGCTCTGTGGGGCTGGAGCTCAGCTGAGGACTGAGCCCCAGGGAGGAGCTTTGTGTAAATAGGCGGAGCTTTGTACCAGTAAGCATTTAGGCAGCTCCGAATGGCTATCACAGGAGATTCAAGGATTTCTCAAACGTCCATGAATGTATGTTTTTGATGAGGGAATGACATTATAACATGATATAAAGCTAAAAATAAAAGTAGATTTTGCATAGTCACCCTCCCCTTTAATTCTTATGTATAAAATGTATAACAGCAACAATAAGAGACTGTGACTCAAAATAAAAAGGCTCTTTATAAAACTGAATCCTTTGAAAACCCACCTACAGCTGGGAAGGGAACAAATCTCTGAATGATCATCCTGGTGGCAGGGCTCAGCCTGTGGGCCTTCTCAATCAGCACATTCAGTCCCACCTAAAACACAAAACACTTCTATGTTAGCACTCCAGCAGATTTCATTCGCTAAATCTTATAAACGCCCACAATAAAATGTCAGCTGCACTATTTATTTTAACAATAAATCTTGTTTTACAGCTCTCATCTTTTTAAATGTATTGATCTCTTACTGTTACCTGAAAGCTTCCAGAATTCTAAGAGGTTATTATTAGCAATGACATCAATGCCAGTGAAGAAAATAACACTCACTGCAATAGATACAGCACTTGACACAGCTCCCACGTAACCTTGAAGGAACTTAGATGTCGGTGTCGGCTAAAGGCACACAAATAATGCTCCAAGTTACAGATTTAAACAGTTTACTGTCAAACCAGCTTAACATTCTGTGTTTCTTATTGAGAATTTTTTACTTTAGGAATTTTCTAATGGAAATCAAAAAGACATTAAGCCAAACGATGTTGGAGTAAAACTTAGACAAAGACAAGATTTTGGACCAAGTTGATTCCACCTTTGTGGCATTGCGGTTGGCGTAGTTCACACAGGCGTTGTGGCTCTGGTTCAACCACTAAAAACGAGAAAAAGAGGAGAATTAAAGAACAATTATCAGAAGCACGGAGAGAGGTAGACAGGAAGGTAAAAACTAAATCTTCAAGATGATCAAAATGGACACTGAATGCAGCGATACAATGCTGTTAAAAGTCTTGCAAACCTTTAAGGATTTTCTACATTTCTGCAYAAGTAAGTGAATTAAAAAATGTAAAAATAAAATAAAAGTTTATGTGTATTTTTGGCGAAGCTTGATAAAAAACATGTCAAGGTTCAGCTCATTTCAAACTGAAAGAAGTTTCATAATTACAGCAACTCTTGTACCTTGTGGTGTTCCACAAGGATTGTTCTTGGAGCCTTTGTTATTCTCCCTATATATGTTACTTTTGAGCCAGATTATTAGGTTTTTAACATTTCTTATCATCTATTTTGTGATTATTTTTATCTCTATTTATCATTCAAGGCTAATGAAGTGGATTTGCATACATTTTGAATGTGGTGATAGAGCGTTGTAGCTCCTAAAAGTTTGGAACGCATTGTCTCAATCTCTAAGACAGGGCTATTCAACTAAATTGTTCCGGGGGCCACAATCATGGCAGGTCAACAGCTCAGGGGCCGAACATCCAGCAATTAAAGTCAATTATGTAAATAAACCAAGTATTACAAAGATATGTTACCTTTGAAATAGTTTATTTTTGCTGTATTTAATCATGAATACAACATACAGAACCCAATAAAAGTAGTGTTAATTAAACAATACCAAAAACTAAAAGAACACATTATGCCTCATATTTAACACAAATATTATTTTGACATCTCTGGCTTGCCAATTTTTTTAAAACAATTTTATTTTCACTTTCATAGTTTTATCTTCATCTGCTTGTAATTTTAACTGTCTTGAGTGTGCATAGAAATGGTTTCGATTCTGACGTTTCCGTACCAAATATGTCTATGTCTAACTAAAAGAACTTATAATTAAAATTGAAAACCGTGTTTGGGCTTAAAGAGGTGAATGAAGAAATTGGCGGGCCAAACTTTGGTCACTGGCTGCCAATTGAATGGTCCTGCTCTGAGCTGTGGATGAAATGGAGATTTAAAAAAACAGCTAAATGCCACCTTTTGAAGCAGGCTATGAGCAAGCTGGAGAAGTTTTAATCTTTGTCTTATCAGTGTTTTATGGTTTGTGAAAGTGTTTTAATGCTCTGTTATTGTGTTTTATTGTGACAAAATTCATGGCTACTTAACTGCGAAAAGTGCTACACAAATAAAGTTCACTTACTTACTGATTATTTCAACGTTTGAGTATGTCAGGAGGAAGTGGATTTCTTCTGGACCTGACCGCTCTCAAACAGCCATAGTTTCTTCTTCATCAGGGCCTAAACCATGATACCACCACCATCATGTTTCACGGGTACGTCTTTATCTTAAATTTCTGTGTAATTCTAATTGTTGTTTCAGGGTTTTTAGTTAGTTTACTTTTAATGTCATTAATCAGTTTCTTATATTTGTTCATTCAAGTGTTTCTTTGTTTTTTATCTGTTTCCATGTTGTTGTTTTTTCCAGTAACCTTTACATCCTGTTTTATTTTGAAGAAATTCTTCCTCTGCAGACCACTGCCTTGTYTCACCAGTTTGCTATTTATTTCTCCTTTGTATACAGTACATTTAAGTGCAATAATTATAAAGAAATATAGAACAATTTAAAGGTTCCAAACCCTTTTAGACACCAGCATTCAATATGCAACATCTTTTCCAGTACCTGCCATATAATGGTTGACATCACAGTCTGATTTGGGAGAAGGAGGCCAATGACCTAGATGAGACCAAGAAATAAGAGCTTATTTTGTGGCAAAATAAGTTCCAACCTATTTCCTCGGATCCCAAATACAGCCGTGCTCATGGAAATCTGCACTGCTGTTATGGAATGCATGAATTAAATGTGAGGTTTCCGTATGACACTTACAATTGGCGTTCCAAATGGAACATAACCTGCACAGTGAGAACATGACTGTCAGTGTGAAATAAATAAATTAAAAAAAAAAACAAATAAATGATGACAGAACGGAGCGGCTCACAAAGATCTTCATCTGAGGACGTACCTGACATCCGAAATGGCATGAAGATCTTCTCTCCGGTGTCAGGGTGAATGATGGCCTGCAGCAGAGAGCATGAAARCTTCCTCATGCTGTCTGGAGCCAAATGTATCAGATGTATGAAGGTGGATTTAACCTGAGCCAACTTGTGGCTGCTGAGCTACTTACCTGCTTGATCTTCTGAGCTTCCCACAACTACACAGGTCAGCCATGTGTTATTAAAAAAAGAAATGTAGTTAATTATTAGATTTTAACATTTGATGCTTTACTTTTTTTCATTAACTTACACATTTATTWATAAATCTGCTCTGTTAAAGTCAGRCATTTCTCAGCACCACCATATCTGTGATGTTTCACTTGAGGAATACCTCGTTTATTAAACAACCCCAATCCCAATGACACAGGGACGTCGTGTGAAACATAAATGAAAACAAAATATTGCAAATCCTTTCCAACCTATTTTCTATTGAATACGCTACAAAGACAAGATATGTAATGTTTGAACAGATAAACTTTATTATTTTGTTTTCCTGGAAATATTCACTCTTTTTGAATTTGTTTAAATTATGTTTAAAATGAATGAAAACATTTTATGGTGTTTTGCGTGACTCACCTGCTCATCTGATACTCCAGGTGGAAGAGAGCCATGTTTGTGGT
>NW_013952626.1:191955-195976 GCF_001266775.1 Austrofundulus limnaeus
ATTTTACCCGCTGCATATATATATATACACACACACACATACGTATATATAAAAAATATTTCACATATTATGGTTAAATTTATTTAACTGATGTTATTAGAACACATCCAGGAGTCCAGATTTTTCAGGTAATCGTCATGTTTTTGGCATTCATACAAAAATAACTTACTGTACTACGATAGTAATTATACTGAGGGTCGTTACTCAGGCCTGAGCAGATTTAATCAGGTTAAGTAAATAACTCACCTCTGAAACAAACAGGGTACTGGGGTCAATAATGTCAACAAAATGTCTCAGACGACCAAGGAATGAACCCTGAGAAAGACCATAAGGCAAAGTTAATTATTAATTAAAGTAAATGCATTTGGGTTTGTGAGCATCCCTTCCTGTTAATGTCTCTTCTGTTTGCTTCCAAGAAAACATTTGTTATACCTGAAATATTGCAAACAAACTGGATTAACAAGAGATGCTACAAAGGATTAGGCAGAGCTGATGGATCCTTTAAAATAATGCGAAAGGAATTTGTGTCAAAATATTATAAATAAAATATAATGATCAATAAATGCAACAAAGTAACATCATGTAATGCTATTAAAAGGTCTAGAATAATGTTAATGTTCAGCAGGAAAGAAAATGTGACTTCGATCAAGATTAACGTTTTGGTGGATAAATCGGAAACAATCAGTGTAATTTAACATCTACTCTACACTTTCTTCCATGTGAAGCTTGAAGCTGGACAAAGCATTCTGTTTGGTGTTTACTTCATCAGCGGGCCAGTAGCTGAGAATGGATGCCAACACTCTGAAAGGCCACGAAAGCAGCTCATGCCAAGAGTCTATTTGGCAACCTGGCTGAACAAAACAAAAAAAAAACATGGCAACCAGATTCTCTCTGAGACATTTATCAGTTATGAAGCGTAGGAAACACAGCAGGAAGGCCGCCCCTGCTTTAATTACCGCAGTAGCTGCAGATCCTAATTAAAACGACTGAAAATAAATACCTTCGGTGCTCAGAAAGATGGGAGACAAACAATCTACGGCTGCCGTTGCCTCACTGAATGTGTCGTTTCCTGACAGGCCGAATGTGCTGCAGCGCTGAGCTGTGAGAGGATCCGTGCGAGGAGCCGGCTTTAATTATTCATGAGTTTCAGCTCCCCAGAGAGCGCACAACAAGGCAAAGATGGAAGCCGGGGCACCGTGTGTGTGTGTGTGTGTGTGTCTATCTGTGTGTGTGTGCAGGCAAAACCAGGCAAGATTTGTGCTGATTCAAGAGGTGGCCTCATTTTGAGCTGCAACACCAGCAGCATCTTTAACAAACTGTCACCAATGACAGATTCCTGGTGTAAAACATTGCAAAGAAAACAGATTATCTGGGTCAAGGTTTGAAACCAAACGTGTATTTAAAGACAGCAAATTGTGTGGCGCAAGGGAGATTCATTTAAACTTTTTTAAAACACACARGAAAGAGTGAAGCCTGTGATTTAGGATTTCTCGGAGGAAAGAATAATCCTGTGTTTATTAATGGTGGTGTGTTCATAAATAAATCATAACAGAGGGTCCCCTGGTACACATATGTAAAGAGACCCCACCCTTTTTATATAAGAACTGAACATTGTGAATAAATTTTTCCCTTATTTTCATCTTCCCTGTAAAGCATTCACTACCGAGGTCCGTTTTTCAGCACGTAACGTCTTTAGTTTCAAATATTCACGTATCAAAACATTCAGCTCCGTCAGCATGCTCCTGTTATATTAGTGCAATTTTTACTTTTTGAAATATTTAGCTTTTTCWGYCACTTTATTGTCATTGAAAACAAATCGTTTCCTTCAAGCCCGTTGTGATGTGCTCGTTTCACCTGTTCTGGTTTCTACAGCTTGTTTGTGCTCATTTCAGCTTCCTTCACCTCCTTTCTGCTGCTAATTTCAGATTTTGACTTGTTTCAACTCCCACCTGCTAGTTTAAGTTTTATATGCTCCTTTCAGCTACTTTCTGCTAATTTCAGCTTTTCTTTTTGAATTAATTCAATTMAATTCAAAAATACTTTACTGATCCCAAATTAGGTATGTCAGATATTTTCTGCTTAATTCAGCAAACATGCTTTTTTTTTGTTATTGTTCTTCTAATTTTAGTGTATTTTTCTGCTACTTCGGTGAACTTTCAGCAATTTTTCTACTAGTTTCAGCTTTTCACTGCTGATTTTGGGTTTTTTTGCACTGTATTTTAGTAGGAAATGCAATTTGTCTAATTCAGTTTAAATGGCATATTTGAGTGTTTTTGTCTTCTGTCACTTTCACGGTCATTTGCAATTATTTTATGTCTTTTGAGCCTCAATCTCTTTTGCATCCCCTTGTTGGTTATTTTTCYGAATTTGATCGGTTTTGATGTTCTTAATAGGGGTGTAAGAAAATATCGATACACTGAAATATCRCGATATTTCATTTCCCGATACTGTATCGATATTCTAAAGCCCTGTATCGATTTTTAATTAAGGTTTAAAATGTCAACCTTCTTGCCAACCGTTCATTTTTATGCTGTAGTTCAGCCTCTGACCACTAGTTGGCAGCAGTGAGCCAGCCATTCGGCTCCTCTACCTCTTGAGCACCAGATGYAAGTAAACATTAGCTTTTCTATTTTTTYCAGTAAGAGGTTTTTATTTAATAGAATTTTTGGACAAAAAAATCGCAATATATTGCCTTGCTTACAGTATCGCAACATATCGGGATATATCGTATCGTGACTCCTCTGTTATGATATGTATCGTATCGCCAAATTCTTGCCAATACACAGCCCTAGTTCCTAAAGCCTGTTTTTTTTAAGTTGGTCTGTAATCATATCCTGTGTGCTTCAACCAGGCCAGTTTCGTAAAAGTGAGCAAAAGTTAGGAGCTCAAAATAAGTAGATTTTTTTTCATCCGTTGATAAATTATTTTTTTCCATATGGTACTACTCATTTGGGTGTTATGAAGACCACTCCGAAAATTTAGCAAAATCTTGAGTTTAAAAGGTGAGCTGTGTTGTTGCCACCCTGCTTTATCAACTTTTTTGTTCCTGACCATTGTCTCACTCGTTTTGTTTTGTTTTTTTTTTCCTTTGAATTCAGCAGCAGATTCACTCTTTTATTTCAGCTTAAACAGCTTTGCTGAGATTCTATCCAATTCCACCATTTTCTACAGACACACAATATAGGCACATTGTGGTTTTCAACACATTCAGCCTTATTAAGCACATAACGAAAGAAAACTACAAATAAGAAAACTACTAGAGTAAACTCTCTCAAACTGCACCATTTAATATAGTYCAGGAAATATTTTTAGGTTGRTTTTTGCAATGAGAAYCTTTAAATATTTGTTTTGACAATAAAACATAAAAAAGCTGCATCAAACTTAGCACAGAAAGTAAGTAAATGTGTGTTTGATTATTTGCTGTAATGACACTTCTTGGCAATAAATCTTAAACTGTTAGAAAGCCTGATAGTTTCCCCTTTAAATGGTGCCACATTTGTAAGGAACATGCATTTGTGATATATGAGCAGTAGAGTTGAGTTTGTGGGTTGTGCACGTAAAAAAATTTTTGCCAAAACTTATTTTGTCGTTGCTCCTGATCTGGGCAGGTGCTGCTAATCTGGTGCCTGCTGCCAGCATTTACAGTTACAACAAAGAAATAATCCACCAAACACATATTTTCTTACTTTTTGTGCTAAGTTTGTTTAAATGACATCATCTAATGAACTTTCCTCCRTCCGGTCAATCATTTCCTTGAGGTTTGAATAATCAATTAACCAATCAATAAGTTTATTCACTCAATTCAACAATTTTATCAATAACACGCAAAACATATTTTTCTTGTAAGACTATACATGAGTGAAAAGGAAGCAGAAAGCAGAAAAAYCTTGTATAAACCTGCTCCTTTCTCAATAATTACAATTATTTTTTTTCCATGGCCACATACATTAAATCAAGAATATAAATTGCAAACAATATGTCATTCTCGTCATTGCTAACTCAAAAGTGTATGAGACTTAAT
>NW_013952626.1:195986-204212 GCF_001266775.1 Austrofundulus limnaeus
AAAAAAAAATTTTTTTTTACTTTATTTATACTTTTATAAAGTTTTTGTTTTATATATTTTATATGAGATTTCCTGTTAAGCTTATGATCAAAGACAACCCCTAAAAGTTTAACTTCATATATAGTCGTTCCACTGGTTTGTAACAGTCTAATAAAAAGCATCTATAATAAAAATGCAACCATTAATCTATTAATCTGATCTGAGGGAAGGTCACTTTAACCTGCAGAGGGCTGACCAGAGATAATTATATTTTTACGCAGGAAATTGAGCGCAAATGGATTTCATGGCGATCAGAAGAGAGCAACAATCTGCACCAACAAGCCTGAGTGAAAGGATGAAAGTGTTTAGAAAAAGACCCGAGCAGAGATGAAACCATCAGAAGTTTCTGATCGTCTGGAACCGGAAGTTGCTTTTTTTTTTTTTTTTTAGGACTAAAAGAAATCAACGCAGATCCAAAGTGTCAGCAGTATCCGGAGCGGAGCAGGGAGGAGGAGGAGGAGGAGGAGGAGGATGAAGGCTTCAGAAAAAAAAAATCTAACAAACATGTCATGATTCCGGGGCAGGAGAACCCGAGCATGAAAAACTCCGGACTCACCTGGTCGTAGCGCGGCTTCCCGAGCCGGAAACCCGGACAGGCTGCAGACTCCAGCATGACATCAAACTCTAGATTTATTATTATTATTCATGGACCGAACCGGGTTTTCATCAACTCCCGAGCCCAACTACGGACTGGGAACTAGTGTGGCGATGTGCCGCAGAGGWTGTCGGGATGTGTAGTTTGTTGCTCGGCTGGAACCGTGACGGAGCTGATGCGCGTGACTACACATCCCGATTAATCGATAAGGAGAGGGCTGTTGCGTAACAGTTGGGATTGATCTTGCAGATGGCAGCTGATAGAGGAGGTTTTTAATTTTATTTTTTACTGGGAGGAAGGACAAGATGGTGATCTGTGCAAACTTTAACACAAAACAAAAAATATTCTAAACTTTATCAAATGCTGCAGTTTGAGTTTTTCTCCAGTAGTTTCCCCTGGTATGCATGTCAATATAAACATAATTAGGAAACAGTTGTCACGTGATTTTATTTGATAAAGTCGGGCTATCCTTTTGTTTGATCTCACTGCAAGTCTGCAATGATGACCATTAAGAGCTGATTTTCTTTTTGACAGTTTGGGGGGCTGCTTGGCTTGGATGTCTGGGGCTTTTAGGAAAATAGGGAGCCATTGAAAAGAAATAGTCATTTGGGAAGTTTTAAAGTAGATGATAGCAGTTATTTGGAAGAAACCAGCTTTTCACAAAAATAAAAAAATGAACACACAAAGTCCCAGCAGTGTGCAGACAGATGGTTCATGTCTGCAGGCGCTGATTCAAAAAGCAGGTTTTCAAAAGTCAGGCGCGCCCTCTAGTGTAGAAATGTAGGTACTGCAGCTCGGAGGCTTTTCACAGTTCAGAATTTATTTTAAAAACATTACTAACACAAAGACTGTGCAAACTCCTGTTCATGTGCACTTTATTGAAATTCTTATTACAGTTCTGTGGTCTTATAAAGCATTGCAGGTGGCTACAGTGAGTTGCATTAGAATATATTGAAGTGAAAAAAGTACTGAAAGTAAYAACTTATGCTACACCAACTCCTACAATAAAATATCACTATTTGTATAGACGAACAAAAACTTAAACTGTTTCATCTTTTTAGTCAAAAAAACATTCAATGAAAAGCATATATTACTTTTTTATTATTTTCTAAAGATAAAAAATTGTTTAAAAATAAAGAAATTGCTGGAAATAAGGCTTTGTCCTCTGCAGTTTTTAGTGGTCTGAAGCTTCTTTCTACAGATGTGACTTTGCAAAGCAGTGTTTTGCATAATGTAACTTTTTTGTACCTATTTTAAGATTTTATTTGAAAACTCAAATTAACAAGTGATTTAACGTTTACTGACTTTAACTCTAACAGATAAAACATTAAAAAATAGTCAAAATCAGATTTTTACTGCAAATATTATTTTTCAAAGGTCCTTGGAGCAGTTTTATTTCGAAATGAGCTCATTTGATGCACTTCCAGAATAATTTTATTACCAGTCTGTTTTTATTTGAAGCACATGCAAAAGCTGTTTTTTTCTTTTAGTTGAACTGGATATAGGTCACTACTTATTCTACTGTGAGCATGTGGGAAATGATTTAATTATTTTTTTCCTTAAAGCATTATTTTAAATTTTGTGCCAAACTGAGATTGTAGCATGCATGATGGGTAAAACTGTGCCTCCATCATCAGGGCAGTATTTGAAGTGAGAAGACCTGGATGATTGTAAGATCAGAACATGGTTTTTAGCCGTGTCGGGCTGTGTAATGTAATAACTCCCAGCCACAGACAGTACGCTGGAAGGCAAGCATCGCGTGGCGTCACTTGTGTCTGGAGCGAACTTGAAGCAGAGTCGGCGTCTGCTCCATGATCCGCAGCAGCAGGTTGTCGATGTAGTCCTCCAGGTCTCGAACCTGCAGCTTGACCTTTTTCAGCTCGGCCTCGCACTTGTCCAGCTGCACCTCCTGCTGCTCAGAGGCCGCCTGCTGCTTCTGCATGTCCATCTCCTGCTGCAGCAGCAGGGAGATCAGCTCCATGTTGGTGAGGTGCTGGTACTGAGCGGCTCGGTCGGCACTCGCCTCCTACAGCGCAGAAATCAACAAAGAGAATCAAAAGMTGCTCACTGAAGAGAAAGGAAGTTTTTCCTTTCACTGTTTTTTTTTTTAAGTTGTCCAAAAATGTTGAAGAGTACCTGACTCTTCTCAGGTTCAGGTGGGATCTGATGGGCGGAACGTCCGGGGTTTATGGTGCATTTCAGCTTCTCCAGAACCGAACGACCCTCCTTCTTCTCAGCCTGGCTGGATGTTAAAGGTTTCACCGGATGAGATCTGCAAATCAAACAGGCCAGGACTAACATTTCTACTCAAATATGACTCTGCTTAACTTAACAACATGCAGATCATAAATGATACATTTTGTTCCATGTGCTGTAAACACTAAAGCCCATCAAAAAGTCACGTTGTTCACCTTATGAAACAATAATAATCAGTGGTCATGTCTTTATTGTGTTTTATAATTTAAACTGTGTTTCCTATCTGTCAAGTTGCAGCAGATCTTTTCGGAACAAAATTCAAGAGAATTTTGGCAAATCTCAACTTTTGAAAAATTCTGTTTGGACCTATTTTTCTTGCTCATTGGATAGTTTTGAACACAAATAAAATAAAACTTCATTTCTGCGAATGACATGTTTTTTAAATGTGCATAATTTCCACTTTTTTTACAAATACAAACACACAAAATAACAGCAAAATTAACTGACTTAAAACAGCAAATCATACGAAAAACAGCATTTAAAACTGAAAACTAAAACATGAGATGAGCAAACAACAAACATGAAGCAAAGCCAGAAGCAATGCAGCAGCCGTCATCCAATCAGATTGGATGAAAATGCAAAACTTCAAATTCAACAATGTGTTCAACATTCAACACACAGCAGCACAAGAGGGGAAAAAAAATACCACAGCATTCAAAGCCAAAATAAATAAATATAAATCTCATTTACGAGTCGTGTCCAGGTGCRGAGAGTCTCACCTGCTCTCCTGACGGGGCAGGCTGCTAGCAGGCTGTGTCTCCTCAGGTAAAAGTGAGTGCCGTGCATCGACCAGCGGCTGGTCAGTGCTGAAGGTGGTGGTGGAGGAGGAGGAGGGGGGGCAGAGGGCCACAGCCACAGAGCTGCCGGCTCCACCGCCGAGCCCCGTGGCTGAGGTGTACATGTGGGGGCAACAGGCAGGGGCATGAGCTGACAGGGAGAGTGCGGAGCGGGTGGAGGGACAACAGAGTTCAGGCTCTTGCAAAGATTCCTCAATCTTTGCTTTGCAAGGGCTTCTGCAGCTTGGCGCAACTTTGGCATGGAGATCTTCAAAACTCATCTGAGAGGGTTTTCCCTCTACGTGTGTTGTGTGGTCCTTTAAACATATCTGCGATTGTGTTTTAGACATGATTTGATACGTGCTATCATTAATGGGGCTAACTTTAAGCATATCAGTCTGTTCTAATGCTTGTAAGGAAGACAGGACGGATTTAGTGGGCTGATAAGACGATGGACCTTCGCTGGCCTCCGAAAGGTTTTGAACGAGAGATAAAAACTGTTCAAAATCTCTGTCTGTGTTTCTGCTTTGGCTGTTGGTGCTGTCGCTGCTGTTCTGTCGGGACAGTCCTTTCGGTCTTATTCGTGCACTAACCACTCCTGAAAACGACCCAGACTGGTGACGTTTGACTAACTTATCGTCCAAGTTCCCATTATAATCCCCATCATTTCTTTGTACGTGTTCTTCTCTACATTCGGTTTTAACGTCAAACGAATTCGATGCTGGGTTATTTTTGGTATCGTCCTTGCCGTAAACAAGCGGTGCCATGTTGTCAAGTTCACACTGGCAGTCTTGGCAGTTGTCTTTGCAAACTGGAGGCACTTTGCACAGCTTTTTAGAAGACACAGTTACTTCAAAAGAGGAGTTCATTGCAGGTATGTAGGTGTCCTTCAAAGTGAACACGTCCTCAGGTTTGGCTTCCTTGTGGTAAATGACTGCCTGGGGATCATCTGTTGGAAAACTCCGATTCGAATCATCAACGCTTTGGATGACGTTGACTACCTCTGATTGAGAGGATCCGTCGGAATCAATAAAACTGAAGTCCGAGTTGTTTACATTCATGTTCAGATCTCCCAGGGTTAGTGAGAAAGATATGTTGTTGTTAAGGCATGAATTTTCACACGAGTTTGTGTCCTCCTCTGCTGGAGTGTACGAAATGTCTGGGACATTGGAGGGAGAGAGGGGTGACACACTGAAGAAGTCGCTAACAGATTTGTCACCATCAAAGATTTCTTTAGATCCAACATTCTTGAACAAGGTCCTATTGCCAACAATTTCTTCAGCGTTTAGTGATAAATGATGAGTATTAACTCGTTGTTGTCCATAAGTCCTAACCCTTCTGCACACACGCCCGTATAAGTCTTGCTCAAACAACATCCCTCCCCAGCAGCTGGTTTCGTCTTCCAGAGGTTCATACTTGAATTTTTTGAGCTTCTCTTCAGATGTGAATCCAAGAGATTTGTTGTTYGGGTGCGACTGGCCGTGGGCGCTGAGGGAGTCCGACGACTCGCTGCTCGTGTGAGGGTCCGGGGAAACACCGCTCCTTTTGCCTTCGCTCTCTCTGCCGCGCTGTAACGAGGCCACGCCGGTCTGAGAGAGGAGGTAGGCTTCCTTGTGAACCGCCAGCTCCTGGCCTCTATGCAGCCACCCATCRGAGAAAATCTCATTCACCGGAGTCCGTACAAGTCTCCTCGGAGGCAAAGGTGGAGGCTCGTCTTTGCAGGTTTGCGTCTCTCGTGCATAGTTACAGACAATGTCATCGAGTGGAGGCCGGCTACGTTTGCAACACAAAGTCGGGCTGGTTCTCGGCTGTTCTGGTAGGAGTCTACCTTTAGGGGAGTTGAGTCTGCTTGAGGCAAACGCATCGAACGAGTCATCCCAGTTTTCTGCAGTCCCAAATGCGGAGCAAGGAGCCGAGTGATTAGGGAAGTCGGGCTTGGCTGCTTTGGGTGATAACGCAGGGAGTGATATCTGCTTAGCTACTGGCCTGGGGCGCTCCCGCTTAATGGAAACCATACCCGTGGCGTTAGCATTGATATCAGGTGTGCAGAGCTGAGCGGGCAGAGCAGTGTAAAGCAAAATGGGTGAGCCAGAAGAGGAGCACGGTGCCACAGAAGACAATGTCTCCGACTCTTCTGCWACGAGCTCCTCAAAAAAGGGGTTGCGCTGAATGCATGGGAGGAAGGGATTTGAAGGGGAGAGGGGAGTTGAAGAGGGGGAAGAGGAAGGGGTGAAGAGACCRATGTGACCGTGGTCTTCAGATGAGACCTGACTAGGAGGGGAAGCAGAGGGATAGGAGCCCTGAGGAGGCACAGGGGAGCAAGGAGGGAAGAAAGGGAGTACGTCTGAGCTGCTTTCTACCTTAGGAGAAACTTCCAGCCTGTGAAAATAGGGCACAATAGTCCTCTTAGTTAATCAAGCGCCAGGTTACCAAACGGGGAACATCGCTGTACACAGAATATTTACTGATATGCCTCAACAAATAAATGAGACTAACGTCAGCCAGAGAACTTAGACTTGTGGAAACTTGAATTGAAAAATTAAAAAAAGCAAAATAAATTAGCAAAATTAAATCAAGCAAAGAACAAAATTGAAAAGCTGATGCATTCTAGCCATTCGAGCACCCTGTCTTCTTCTGCCCATATCAAGATTTGTGTTTTCCAAACCCATCGAGAACACGCACAGTTTTAACAAACAGCAATGCTGAAGGGCTAATTGTGAGATGATGAGAACAGCATGGTTTTAAAATGGCCAAAAGTAAATCAGAGTCATTTTCTAATGAGAAAGGAGCAGAGCAAACACTTGACTCAGCACTTTCGGCTGAATTTAAGCCTACAGTGAGTACCGGTAAAGACTTTAATTCATTAATGAGTGCAACCGGCTCAGCAGGGATCCGGTAAATGAGCCTTACTCACCTGGGCTTGTTCTGGGAGTCACCAGAACCAAACCAGCCTCTGAACTTCCCCTCAGACGTGGAGCCAGCCTGGTTAAGGTCAGACTTAGCTGGAAGAGAATCACTTCTACCTGCAGAGAACAACGTCTTTCTCAATTTCCTTCCTTTGTCGGGTGAACTCCCAGCTGACGAGACAATCGGCGCCGCTGCCTGCACGGAACGGTCCCCGGTCTGAGCGTCCTGAGCTGGACTGGATGATGCCTGAGCTTCCTTCTCTTCCTCCTTTTCATCTTTCTTCAGCTTGTCAAAGGACCAGCGTCGACCCTCGAAAGAACTTTTGTCTTCACTTCTTTTGGTGAGGTTCTGCAGAGAGCGAGACAGCGGCGAGCACTTCTCCAGGAGGACCAGTTTGGACGGGAGCGCTCCAGAGCTCTTTGGAGTCGACGGCTCTGAATCGTAGACATGGCTTCCATTTATACACAGGGAGGACTTGGACTGAGTCATGGTCCGACCCTTGAGAGACTCCACTGCAGCATTTGTTTTAGGGAAGGCCGTTGTGATCTTACTGGCTTCGTCACTGAAGGCTCGCTTGTGAGTGAGAATCTTTGTGGTGTGCTGGCTGGTGAGCACTGTTGGAAAAACAAAAGACAAGAAAAGCTCTTGTTTTAGCTCAGTTTACTTGTTTTTTTGTTGGGATGYAAGTTGCTTCAGAGCTGGAACTTGGAAAAAAAGAGGAACCTTGTTAAATTTAGCTGTCTGTGGCTTTGAGCACAGAAGCAGCGTCAATAGTCCAAAATTGCACAAGAACATTTAAGCCACGAGATCTCTTCAGACATTTTGTTTGCTCTGATAAACACCCTGCGGCAACTGGCATTCAAAGGCCCTGTCTAATTATTTTTGAAAGGGTCACAGTTTTTTAAGGTCAAATTAAAAAAGAGACTGTTCATTTTGAGACAAAGATTTTTAAAAAGTAGTCGAATTCACACTTTGTTAACAAGGTTTTCTGTTTTAGAGTAACTACTGTGATCGTCCACAGTCTAATGGAATTGGTTTCAGATATACAGACTTCTGTGAAGGATTAGCTGAAATGTTTTGCTAATTTTAACCATGAATTTATTCTTCTTCAATATCCACTCCTGACACTTTTGTTGTAATTTTCGGGTCTTGTTGAGATTCCTTTTTCCCACTGTACAGTTTTTCAACACGTATCTATTTACAAAGTTTTTTGTGGTATTTCAACAAYCTGTATCAAAACATTCAGCATTCCTGCTACAACGTTTGGTATTTCAACAATTTATACTTTTGAGCTATTTAGCTTTATCTGCCACGGTTATACTTGTTGAAATGGGAGTTGTTTTCGACATCCTTAAAACTCTTCAAAATAGACAKAAATCTTTACTGCACTTTTTAAACCTCTTGTTCTGGTTGTGTTTTTGTTTTTTTATTTGTACTAATTTCAGCATTCTCCAACGTCTTTTTAGCTGATCTTTTAGCCTTTTTCTGCTTTTTTATTCATTTTGACAATTTTCTGCTCTAATGTTAATTTAAACTTTTCTGTGTTTCTTTCAGCTTCTTTCTGCTATTTTAAGCTTTTTAAGCTTCTTTCAGCTATTTGCTAGTTTCAGCTGCTTTCTGTATTTTTTGGCTACTTTTTAGCTACTATGGGGG
>NW_013952626.1:206369-210952 GCF_001266775.1 Austrofundulus limnaeus
CTTCGGCTGTTTTACCTATTGCACTTGAAATTATCACATTACACAATTTTTTATGGGGTTTTTCCCTACTAATTTTAATTTTTAACTACCATTTCACCATCTGGGTGCTACTTTCAACTTGAGTCTGCTACCTTTAGCTGTCGCACTGAAAACTTCGGCTGTTTTACCTATTGCACTTGAAATTATCACATTACACAATTTTTTATGGGGTTTTTCCCTACTAATTTTAATTTTTTACTTCCATTTCACCATCTGGGTGCTACTTTCAACTTGACTCTGCTACCTTTAGCTTTTAGCTTATGTTTTGCGCAACAGGCATTCACCCTTGCATTTTCGTAGGAAATGCAAATTCTCTAGTTATTATTATTTGCGCTAATTTTATCTACTTTTTTAAACTATTTTAACTAGTTTCAGTCTTTTTTTAAGTATTTAGCACTAACAGTGCATTTTTGCAGGAAATGCAATTTTTTTTAGTTCATGCTGTATTTGGTTGTCCCTAACTCCTGAGTGAAAACCTGCAGTGTTGGCCTGTTTCCTGTTCCACCATCATGATTGTTGCTGTGATTTATTTGAATGAATAAATGGTTTTACAAAGCCTACCTTTTTTAGCTAAATCTGTTTCTCCATAATGGGGGTCCACTCTCACTTTGCTAGTGTAGACGGGGGAGCTGGGGGGRTCTGACAGCAGGTCCAGACTGGGCGGAGAGCCGAGGTTATCGCTGGCCATGGAAGACACGCTGCTCTCCGACGCCAGCGACGAGCACGACTTGGTGTCGGACGACTTCTGCAGCCTCCCTTTGAAGAAGTCTTTCATCTTGCTCTTCTTTTCGGGTGTCTCCACGCCCGGAGACTCCACCGCACCCCGTCCCTCCTCTCCGAACGGCTGCCCCACGGACCCCGACAAGGCGGCGTAGCGGCCCGGCACGATGGCCGAGGAGGACTCCACGTCCCCCCTCTTCCTCCCCGTGACGCGATCCTTGAGCTTCCCGAACGCGGAGCGAGGCTTGTCCTTCATGGTGAGGTCGAACATGCTGGCCGTCATGTTGTTCCGGGTGAACTGGACCGTCACCTGGAGCTCGCCTCGCTCCTTCTCTTTTCTYCCCACCTTGGAGTTGAGCTTGAACCATCTGCAGAAAAACAGAGGCGTTATGATCTCTAATGTCAAATGAACGGGATATTTTAGGAATTTTTTCTTTTCGTCAACCAAAAACTGGTGCAAAACAAGTCATGTGGAGACACAAAACAACTCGGCGAAGCTCTCCAAATGTTACAAAATCTGAAAATAGACCTCAGGGTGGGTGGGCTTAAATTTTGACCTTTAACCAGCTGTTTCATAATGTTCACAGCAGGAAATCCCAACCCAGATTCTACTAAAAAATAAAAATAAAAACAGGGCTCAGCTAATAAAATCCTCCCTCCGTCAGTGCCTTCCAGGCTCGGAGTGGACCACAGAAAACATCATGAGCCAAAACTAACAGTAGGAATTCATGAAGGGCGGAGAATCCACGATTAAACCCAGATGTGTTGAATTGTTTTACTCCTTTCTGCTCTTCACTGTTTCACATAACAATGAGTGCCTTTTCTATCGCTTAAAAAATAAAACATCACTTATTCTGGATATTGCTTTGTTGTAAATGATAATCTTGAAAATGTCAGACACCGTTGAAGTTGATATCTAAAGCTAGTTGTTTATCTTGGATACTAGTGAAAAATAAGCTGACATGTAATACCTGTCACCTAAYTGACACGTTAATTGAATCAATTTCCAAGCTTTTCTTTTATGAACAAATGAAACAAAATGCAGGCGGCACATTCCAAAGTTTTCCTGACCCAGATAAGTAGACTCACCACCATTTAGCTGTATTACTTTTTTTCCAAACAGGCCTAAAGTGTAATGATTAAACACACGTGTTTGTAGGACAGAAAGGCCACAAATGGTGCTTTTTGTTGAAATGGTGAGTCAGCCAGAGGCAAAACTCTGCAAAAAGCCTCACAATGCTGTTAGACAGTTTCAACGGTCAAGCAGGACTTCAACAAAAAGAACACAGATGCATATTCCTCTGTCAGTGAACAGTTAATATCTTACCTGCTGTAGATACAGTAGCTTTGAGCCACTTTAGCTTACAGAAATAGTTTATTTCTGACAAACCTGACATCTAGACCAGAGCTGTTACTTAAAGGGGCAATATCAGGTAAAATCAACTTTTTTGAGTTTTATATCATGTTATAATATTATCCTTTCATAAAAAAAAAAAAACATGCCAAAAGCCTTGCTTTGACTCATTCATGCATGGTTGAGAAATCCTGTGCTGTCCTGAGGCAGCTAGGCAGGGGAGCAAGAGTGACTGGTTGGGACTAGAATCGCCTTTTGGGATCAACTCCTCCTCTGGGCTGTGTCTCCAAGCCGAGCTTCATCACAAAGCACACACACACACCCGGGCCTGTGCTGAAATGGGTGGGACAGCTACGGAAGGTGGTTCTTAAAGAGACAGAGGCCAGTTTCAAGGTGTTTAGAAACAGATATGATGAGAAATCAAGTTTATTTCCTATTTAAACGTATAAACAGCATTTTAACAACAACTGAAGGTGACATAGTAACTTTATTATGGTATAGAATTTAAATATATGCCTGAGGAACACATAATGTTGCCCCTTTAAATTAACTTAACTCTCCAAACAACACTGTTGATTCTCTTTACACAAATACTCCAGCAGAAATAAGGGGGGTCTTAAACACAATCTAATTTTTTGAGTTTTTTATTATGTCATAATGTCATTCCCTCATCAAAAGCATACCCAGAGTGTTGCTCAGTCATGCCTGCTTGAGGAAGTAGCTGCTGCCACTATTTGAACTTTCAAAGAACCATAAAATTCAGTACAGATAACCAAGTGATGCCAAAATGACMGTGATGCAAATGTTAAACTGCTTTTTAAAAAGTGTTTTATAGACTGGAGTGTTTTTAAGGCAGCTGACAACAGGTAAGGTATTTATTGTTCATTACCTTTCCRAAGAAGCAGTTTTAGCTTAGGGAGGAGGTTATGTTTCAGTTGGAGGGTTGAGGGTTTGATTCCCACCATCTGCAAAATGCAGAGACGTTTTTGGGTAAAACACTAGCGGTTGTGTCCTTCTGGTGCTAAAAGGCCACTAATCCTGCAGGTTTTAGAGGTTTCTCTGCTCCAACKCACTTGATTCGAATGTATGGGTGATTAAGGCTTCTGRAGAACTTGAAGAAGTCATTTCATCACTGAATCAAGTAAAACATGCAGGACCGTGGAGAAGTGAAGGTGTGGACCATTTAACCCCATCTGAACTGTCATTTTATGTGCATTAGCAGAAAGTTGTTTGTAAAAAAATAATAACAATAAGATGTAGGCCTAAAATTTGTTATCAACTTTCTAAGATAATCCGGCTGAAAATAATGACTCTTCTGTATCTTGTGTCACATCTGAGCGTTAACGTTGAAGAAAGTGGGAACATGTTTTTAACTGAAAAGGCAGGAAGTCATGAAATTGGTTACTAATTGTTTACAAGTAGCTACATTTTGAGTGTCCTCTTGGCTTTCTGGAAGCTGAAGGAATGGCATTTTTATGACTCTAAAGATTTGACTGGAGCCAGAGAAAACTGCAGCTCATCTTGCTGAATCAGAGCACAGAATTGAAAAGTCAACAGGCTGGAGGGTAAAAAGCTTTGACAGCTTCTACTGCTGGCTTTTCTTTTGGGAGGAGATCAGGTTGTCAGCTGCTTTTTTTTTTTTTTTTTTTTTTTTTTTTTTTTTTTTGCTTTAAAAGGTGCACATGACGGATCAGGACACTGAACAACAACAACCTGCGTGCATAAATTCAAAGCCAACCTACTCCTCTCTTGGACACGCTCCCTCCTGAAATATCCTGTCCAGGGGGACGATGGTTTGACCCAGAAACACGTCCAGTCCGATGAGCACGCGGTGCATGACGGTGAGGACCAGGTCCCCGCTCCCCGGGGGGTACGCGCTCCGCCCGCCGACCTCCAGGATCCCGGGCAGCAGCTCGAAGCAGCACTCCTCGTTCCACACGGGCACGTCCGCCTTCTCCACCAGCCCCGTGGTGTATTTCTCCTTCCCCACCTGGATGATGGTGTAGAGGTAGCGGCTGCCGTGCTTGCCCTTGGTGCGCAGTCCCCTCGCGCGGAGGACCGTGACATTGACGTGCGTGGGCACCCACCTCTGATCATCGTCCAGGTCTATTAATGACATCATCTTGWTCAGCTATAGGTCTTTCTGTCCCCGGACTGTCCCTCCGCGATGAGTCTGATCAGATGACTGGGAGGTCATCCATCCCCCCCTCTTTTTAGTCCTTCATGCGCAGCAGGAGCCTCCGAGCTGCGCAGGAACCCCCCCTGCAAAAAGACAAAAACCGAACCTCACCGAACCTCACCGAACCGCACTCAGATGGATCTGCAGTCTGCTTTTACTGTCGGACCTAAAGTCCCGTTAGGAGTCCTGCAGGTCTCATCAGTCCAGGGTCCAGACTCTACTGCTTGTGTCCACCACGGTCCGCCCTTCTGCTCAGCTGCAGGGCCGCAGAGAAGAGTGGGGGGGGGGGGG
>NW_013952626.1:211349-214008 GCF_001266775.1 Austrofundulus limnaeus
GTTCAATACTTATTTTACCTGCTGTATCTGGGAGCTAAAAGTATTAAAAGGATTTAGTAAAAACTCTTAAACTTGAATGTAAAAGTTAAAAGTCTAAGCAAAAGGCTAACTAAAAGTAGCAAATCACTAGCTAAATGCTAAAAGTAGCCTACCTAAAAAGAGCTAAAGTCTYAAATGCAAAAGAAAGAATGCCCAGCCATGAGTATCAAAGACTAGAAAATAAAAGTAAAAAGTAACAATTCTTGCTGAAAACTGAAGTTAAGCTGGCAAAGTAAAACAGCTCTCAGCTGAAAGTTGCACGAGGAGACAAAAATTTATAAGTTTGCTGAAGCAGTGCAAAAAGAACTCTCCTTTTTTTAAAAGAACTGAAGAAAAAATTTGTTCCTTAAAACTGATAAAAAGTTCTAAAAAACAAAAATTCCACCACACATCTCCTGAATGAGCTGAATGTTTTAATGAACAGCATAAAATAACTAAAAYAGCACAAAGTCTGCATGTTTTATAAAGACACAAAATAAAAATAAAAACGGCACCATTTCTTTTACTGTACTTTATATTTGACTTTTGTAGCTTTTTACAGCTAATTAAACATGATCAGAGTTTCTCTTTGTCATGAACGGAAATGTACAAAAATCTACTCATTTTAACTGGACAGAATCATCGTGTTGGGATAAAACCACCACCTGGTGGACTCTTGCTACACAGAATAAAAAGCAGGAGCATCATGAGGAGCAACTAAAATCAGACTGAAGGTAATTTTGGAACTGATTAATTGAATAGATGCAGAATTGTATTTTATACTTTGATCATTTCAGCCTGTAAGGTTAAAACAAACAAAGAGTTGGTGTGTCTTATCATGGGATCTTTCTTTAGTCTAAACAAAACGAGTTACGTTCTGACATACGAAGTAAAAGGTAACACCTCCAGAGGTGTAACCAGGAAGAAATGAATATTATAAGCTCAATTCGTTGTTATAGAAGTTGTCAGTGTGTTGCCGAGTCTCTGCTCAGAGCAGGGCTCCTGTGTTTTTTGTTTTGTTTTCAGCCCAAGGTCTTACGCTGAGGTCTGCTGGGTGCTGTACTGTGAACCTGATTGGAGCCAGAAAACTGAAAATAAAGTTTTAAAGAAGAAATCCAGTTGGATTCCTGTTTAT
The DNA here is from genome assembly GCF_001266775.1 of Austrofundulus limnaeus. Lineage (NCBI taxonomy): Eukaryota > Metazoa > Chordata > Actinopteri > Cyprinodontiformes > Rivulidae > Austrofundulus > Austrofundulus limnaeus. The sequence continues at coordinate 212,503 of NW_013952626.1, forward strand.
TCAGACATACCATTTTGAACAATGCATGTTTTTTCCTACAAGACGATCCAGATGGAGGAGCTGAACTCTCATCCTGCAGCGTTTTCCTAAACTGACACACATTCATCAGGACGAGGTTATTATTTACCATCTGCTGACTGACTGTAAAACTGTCACATTCACGTTTATTCATTTCCAAACAACTGCAGTTGGTCAGAGCGCAGTAGTAAAGAAACAAACATTAAAATAAATGGTAAATGAATAAAAAAGAATATAATCCTGCTGCTTCTAACACTAATATGCAGACAAATAAAGCCAGAGGGTTTAAACTTTAGTGCTTTTTTATTCATCAGGAACTTTAAAAAATGAACTTTTAAGTATTTGTAAAAATCTGATGTTTCACAGTGTTGATAACAGCCACTTTGAGAGTAAAGATTTAATTAAATACAAACACATTCAGAACAACAACACAATCCAACAGTTTTTTAAGGTTTCTGGCACTTTTCTACTTGGCTTCTTAAACAGGGAGACGTGGTATTTATTAGAATAAAAAAAACAAAACAACTTGCACAATAACTCTACTTTATATTACACATTTACACAGTGCTGATGTGGTGAACACAGTCATACATTCAACCCTAAAATAAACAAGTGTCACACAGCTACAGTAAGTGTTTCAGTATTAAACCAGAATGTAAACAGATGGTTATTTTCTAAGCGAGGATTTGACTTTGTCTTCAGTGAGACAATAAAAAGTGCAAAGGAGAGCGTTAAAGAATTATCAGTAAACAGATTAAATGAGATCGGACACACAGCTCAAACACGTCACACCGTGAAGGGTTTCTAACTCCTTTAAGGCATTTTTCAGCTGAACTAAACCAAAAAATCTGGATTATTCAAACACAAAAAGGCTTCTTAGTGTTCTGCTACAAGAGTTTGCTTGTAAAACACAATAAAATCCTGTGTAGTTGTGTTCCAACATATCTTTCAGGCAGATTTTATTAAAATCATAATAAAACTTATGACAAACTTAAAAAAAAAACATTTAAACTATTTTTTTCTCCGCTAAATCTGTGTTTACACCGTTCATCATCCAGAACAAAGAGCAGCGTCATTTTTGCTGCTTCACACAAACAGAACGAAGGAGACTCGACGTGATGCTGAAGACATTTTCCAGAACAAATTAGTGGATGCTTTACGAGTTAAATAAGAAGCAAAACTTTGGTTAAGGTTGTGCTGCGAGGTAGAGTCTGAGGTGCAAAACAAGACGACCCCAAATGAAACCCAGTGATTAAAATATAAAACATAAAAAACAATTTTTCAGAAATCACAACAGGAACACAGAAAACATTTCTTAAAGTACTAACAAAATTAAATTAAACAGCATTTAAATATAAGAATCACTGCAGTACACAAGGGGAGATTCTTGTCTGTGTGGGCGGAGTTTGTCCTAATGATTAGCAGAGTTTGTAAAGTAGGCGGAGATTCTTGGGTGGGCGGAGTTTGTCCTAATGATTAGCAGAGTTT
>NW_013952626.1:215447-217513 GCF_001266775.1 Austrofundulus limnaeus
ATATATATATCTTGTTTTTCCATTTACTTGTAAGATGCATTTGTGTCTCCTAAATGATTTTATGTAAATTTATAATTGTTTGCTTAGTTTACTTTAAAACAAAGGCACAGGTAAGTGTTTTCCTCTTTGCTCAGCTGCCCAGCATCATTCTTCAAACCCAACCCAAAATAGTCAGTCTGACCAGTTACGTCTTTAACAAACTACGCCCGTACACACACCAAAACAACTCCCACATAGTTACTACAGAAACCCCCTTTTTGAAATATTGGTAACAACATACAACATGGTATGTTTGTGGTAAGTACTATGGTATGTACCAGGTCAGTATCAAATATGTACCTGGATGCAGTTATCCTACGCATTGTTATCTTTTACATACTGGTGCTTTGCTGGTATGCACTTCTGCACTTATCATGTACATGCCCAGTTAGTTCCAGGTAAGTACAGGGTAAAAAGTCACCAGGTAAGTAACCAGTAAGTACCCAGGAGGTAGCAGGTACGCAYCACCTAATATATACCTGTTACTTCCCTGGCATGTAATATTTTTTTATTTTATTTCTTTGTTCACAATGAAGATCTGTCTGATGTCATCTTTTTAAAATACTTCTCTTTAAAAAAAATTTAAAATCTTTTTTTTGTGCGTTTCAGGATTTTGCCATGTTTTGCACCTCAGCACCACCATAAAGCTGGGAAGCAGTTGTGTATATATTTACTTCTAAAAATCACGAGTGTTCCACCCAAAACATTTCTGCGTATACCTTTGTAGTAAGAATACGTTACCAAAATAACATGATGCAGGATTTTTGACATAATTCCTGATTTCTGCTTAAAAATATGTTTTCTTTTGATTCAAATGAAGAAAACACGGGAAACAAAGTTCAAGTCAACAGGCAACTGAACAGGACTTCCTCTGAGGCAGAGCTGCAGGTAAAGGTGCTTTCATCACGTACACATCTACTCAAAACCTAAAAGTTAATGCTCCTGTCTATAATGGAGTTCATGAAGGTGCAGCTGCGCTTGTGAATACAAGTCTAACTTAAATGTGCTTCTAATCTGATTTTTGAGAATTTGCCACAAAAATRACTTCTTTAAAATCCAAATCAATTCTGATAGTGACAAAAAAAGTTTCAAAACGTTAAACTGCAGAGAAAATGAGAAAAGGAAGACTTTTAAAACCATCAAGTGTCAATCTTAACTAAACTGAACCTTTAATAGAAAAATGTGCAACAAAAACTTTACAAAACTATCAGAATGGAGGACTGCTGTTAAATTCTGTAAAATAAACTCTTTTTCTGGAATGTTTTCCTCAACGGCAGGATACAGTCGGTGTTTCTGGATATGTTGTTGTTGTTCGGCTACATTTGACGCRTTTGTCTTTAGTTTGCTCCTCCAGCTTCAGTCTGGCTGACCGTTCTGGCAGCCTTTCAGGAACAGCTCGTCCTGCGACGGATGTCCATCAAAGCCGTCCATGTAGAGGCTGCTGGTGCTGCTGCCGCTGCTGCCCAGGAAGGTCCCCACCGCCCGGCCCTGACGGGCGTGGCCGACGGCGTCGCTGAACACTTTGTTGATCTGCTCCTCAGAAGGCATCCACCAGTCTAGGTTTGAGGCACAGTGCATCCGGATAAACTCTGGACAGATTTAGATTTTTTAAAAAGTCATTCATTCAGTCTTTCAATCAATCAGGGGGTTTTTGAGGGGGGAGAAAGAAGCCTAACCCTTTCAAAATAGTCCGAAAATTCACATTTTTTTAGCACTAACATGCCTTTAAACAAAATCCAATTTTTTTTTTTTTGCCACATCACTTTGTTTATGATATATTTTTTGTATCAAATCTGATACACTGGGCTGTTTTGGTAACATTTTGCTCACAAGAAATTTAAATTTTCTGTTTCTGATCATGAAAAAAATGCTAACATATTTAATGAATATTTTATTTCTTCAGTAAGGACATCACTACCGGGACAAGCTAATAGTTTAAAGTTATTTAAATATCCTGRCACTTCAAAGCAATTTTCATTTTCTGAAATTTCACAGAGTGATGTTTTGAATACACTCCAATCTCTAAA
>NW_013952626.1:217788-220483 GCF_001266775.1 Austrofundulus limnaeus
GCTTGTTTGTCTTTGTGTCTATGGTGTAATAATAATTGATGTGATTGTGATGCTGTAATTCTGAGTGTTTCTGTCATTGTTCAGGCACAGATGTATCTTACACTTTATAAAAAATTGCCATCTATTATCAAATTGATGACATTTTCTTACTTTGTTTTTTTCTCTTTTCTTCCTCAAATTTCTTTGACATCTAACACGTAAATATTTAGTCAGTACAGCRTAGAGATAATAATTTCAAAGGAACCACTTTGAAAATAGCCAAAATGTGTTTTCAAACGGCATTTCAGTAATTAATCAATCGTCCAAAATAGTGTGTGGTTGTATTGTGGCAAGAATACTGTTGATTAAATTACTAAAATGTCACATGACAATTCAGGACTGGAGCACCTAATGTACCTGCAGTATCAAGTTTGATACACAAATTTTTAACACGGTTTAACTGTACCATTAAAAATACTTTAAGTAATTATGCATTGTTTCAACACAGAAAGTATTTATTTAAAAAATTACAAACAATATTGATGTTATTCTTACCATAACTTCTCCAAAATTAGCAAAAGTTTGCCTGAAAAAATGTGTGGATGACCTCATGTCAGCAGACATTTTGAAAAGGCAAAACAAAAAAGTTCCACTTCCTGCAGTACATTGATAATCCACTAGAGGGCAAAATACAGGTCTCAATAGGTTTTTGAGGAAAATATTAATCACATTGATAAAATATAGGTCACAGAATCCTGCGTAGCAAATATGATAYAAATGGCGATATAGGGATTTATTAAGAAAACAAAACACATAAAACAGAAAAAAACMTGCACTGACCTCTGAGGCAGCTGACTTTGACGGGGTTAAGTGGTCGCCTCTCCAGGCCTGGCTCTCCTGAGTGCACCGAGCGCTTCCTTTTACCCAAACCGCAGGAGAATTTCAGCTCGTCTGTGGTGAAGATGTAGCGGATCAGGTAGCGCAGCAGCCGGCGGCCGTCTTTCTTCGAGGAGTTGACGGCTTCGTCCCACTGCTTGTTGGAGATGAAGAGCGGATAGTTCTCCAGCAGCTGTTTGCTCCCCTGGAAGGAGGTGAAAGAGAGAAACTCAGGAGGGGCRTGGCCCTTCGAGTTAAACTGATCCAAAATCATATGAATGGACCTTAAAAATCTGTAGAGCCAAGGCATGAAAATCACAAACCTCAAAGACTGTTTGCCGTTCCTCCTCCTGCAAAGACACAAGGTTTGATTGAATTTTTACACTACGTTAAAAACAAAYCTGATTGGATGATTATAGCACGAGGCCCGTTCTCACCTCCATGAGCTGCTCCTCTGGCATCGGTTGGACCAGCTGGTTGTGAAACTCCAGAACAGTCTTGAAGTAGTCGAGAGCATTTTGACAGGGAACTGCGTAAAAAAAAAAAAAAAAAAAAATGTGACTAAAAAGTCAGTTTAAAAAATATGAACTATCATAACAAAACAACCCTTTTGTCTCCTTGTTTTGATAATCATTTGACTCAGACGTCTCATAAATTTTACAATTTATCAGACAAATTCCACTGTCATTAATATTTGTGCAAATTAGTCTCCATTACACAAGAGAATCCACAAAAAACTTCAAGAAGCCAGAAGAATGTTAGAATTATAAACGTTTTGATCAGTGCTGCTCAAACTGTGCGGTGCATTTAAAGAAAAGGGAACAGAACCAGTTGTTCTCCTCAAACAGTTTATCTCTAACAGTTGAGAATCTTAAAAAAAATTGAACTCTGATTCTTTTTTTGATTAACTGTTTCCAGCAGATTAATAAAAACAATCTCAAGCCCAYTGTCATTTGTTTTGGGGGGGATTTGAATCTGACCTAAAGTGTCTGAGGAATGCTGGACAGGAGCATAAAGTTGCAGTTTTTCTCAGTTGTTTACACACATTTACTGTTACTTGAGACAAAACAACCACACGTGTAACTCATACACCAACCCCCTTAACCAGTTCTTCGAAACTACAAGTGCAGTTTGTGCTTTACACACAAATATAAGGCCAAGGACTGTAATCTCTGATGAGATCAAAGACACTTCGGTTGACCGTGTGGTCATTGCGTATGCTTTACTGTATACAGTAAATTCTGTTGTTTTGCATGGAGACCACTTTATGTGTAACTTTGTGTTGGTTGGGATGTACCAGAGTTTTAAAGTATACTGCACTGTGATAGTAGTTTACTTGGCATCTGAAACTACATTTCCTCAAAGGTATTCTGAATCTGAAAAGGGCTGCGCTGGGCTCAGCAGATAGTTTCAGTTTCACTTTCAGTTTCACTWGTTTGCTTTGTTGCTGCCAATCAGGGCAGTACAGGATTTCTCAAACATGCATGAATGAGTCAAAGCAAGACTCTGGGCATGTTTTTGATGAGACGATAACATTATAACATGATGTAAAACTCAAAAAAGTTGATTTTACATGATATTGCCTCTTTCATTTTTCGTGAGAAACGGAGGGTTTTGCCCACTTTGTGTGTGATTTTAGATCTGTGTGTAGAGCTGTGAGAGCATGAAGCATGCTTTTCAGACAATGTCTGTAAACAATTAAAAAAGTGTAAATAAAAAGTATTGATTGAAGAGGTGAAATAAAATGAAATGGTGACAACCAAAGTATTCTGTGTGTCTCTTTGGGCTTTAACTAGATACTGCATAGCGGTAACATAATGACTCCCGCACGCACAAATGC
>NW_013952626.1:220732-221973 GCF_001266775.1 Austrofundulus limnaeus
TTTCTTTCTAATTTTACAGTTATTTAAAGTGCTACGATTAAACTCGTCTTTGCTGTTACTGTCATCATAACCCTAACGTGGGAGTGGGGGTCTGGAGGTTCTCCCCCAGAAAATTTTGAATGAAGTAGGTGCTATTTCCTGCATTCTGCTATGTTTGCAGGTTGTTAAACATATTATATAAATAAATAAACTCTTTCATAACTATTTTAGAGACACATTCTTCATTCAACTCAATATATGAATCATATTTTTTGTGTCAAATTGGACGTTTGATTCTTTGACCAGCTGGTAGTAGAGTTTTAATATGATTAAAAAAAAAACACTGGTGACTGCGTCGCAGCAGCCAGCCTTCTCTTTAGAGACAGTAGTTTGTCAAGAGAACAAAAAATAATGTTTATTCTGTTGCTCCTTTTTTAATATATATAGATTAGGCTATTATTTTTTATTTTACTTTCACAGCTCTAATCCTCTTTTTTATTATGGCTTGGGACCGACAAAAAAAGACACTGAGTTATTTTGTAGGGATCTATTTTAGCCACAGAAATGTTTTAATTAACATCCCATCATGGATCAGTCAGCAGCAGCTTCTTACTAACGTGACTTGTTTCAAGTCTGGATGGGATGGATATCTGTGGCAGGGAGGGACGCAGCGTGAAGAAGCCTCCTGTCGGTGCTCTGGGACCGGGGAGGRGCCCTCAGCAGCACCCGCTGAGTAGAGTCCCCATGAGTCTCAATAACACCAGAAAAAGAGWCGCTAGATTTTCACTAGTTGCTTTTCTGAAAAACAGTCTCTGGAGGTCTGAAAACTCATTTAGCGACAAAGTTACTAAATTGGCACCGCTGTGTTTCGCAACCTGCCCCCTCTCAGGTCAGTGAGCCGTGTGTCAGGTCAGTTAGTACTTCATGCATTGAAATGGTCAAATTATAGTATAATTTTTTTAAATTATTTATCGTGCATCACACAGAGGGCAAAATTATCGTTTAAATATGACAATTATTGCACGTCTGGCAACACCGCATAGTTTTTAAAACAATGTAGAGTTGTCCCACCTCGTTCAAATCTACGCAAGAGTGTGTGTGTGGATGGGTTTTTCCCTACAACGTGGGGAAAGTTTTCCCAAGAAAGCAGCCTCATGAGGACTGAAGTACATTGTGGTTTAGGTTAGTTTCAGGGTCAGGTAAGTACCTGTGAGGTTAATTTTAGGGTAAATGGTCAGGGTTAGGCTATAAAGTCTAAAAAA
>NW_013952626.1:224919-227129 GCF_001266775.1 Austrofundulus limnaeus
TGTGTGTGTGTGTGTGTGTGTTCTCTCCAGCAGCACCCGCGGTCAGCTGAGCTGCAGAGCAGAGTTTAGCGACACTCCAAAAACCTTTGACTATAATAGTATTTAAGCGAAATATAAAAAAATTAAGTATAGGGTTAATATTATAGGGTTAGTATTAAGTATATAGGGTTACGTTGTCGCCTAAAAACTTTCTAAACCTTAATTTTGTGTCAAGGAAAAAGAGAAAATTGAAAATCTTGCCAAAGCCTTATTTCCGAAAAAGAAAAAAAAAAAGCCTTATTTCCTGCTTTTGATTCATACAGCTTTCACCCGCAATGCATCATGGGATTGGGTAGGTGAAAAAGGTTGTTTTAAGAAGTTTTAAATGTACAGACACCCCTTTTTCAGATAAATTGGGGGGTGGGGGGCACTGATTGGTGGGCCTGATGGATACAGCTTCATCAGAGCTAAACAACAAAAGAAATCTGAAGCTTCTATGTTGAACACTTTCTGAGTTATAAGCATTTTTGCATGTCCAGACACCTCCTTTTTTGAATGGAGCCCCCTCTTCAAATATGGGGTCTATCGTCAAACCGTTGGCTGGCGCAGTGTAGGTCAGACTCATCTACAGTCCTGTCAAATTTCATATTGATCGGTGCAGCCGTTTTTGTGCTACGGTTGAACAAAAATCACTGAAAAAAATAATAAACCGTACAAAAACAATATGACTCCCGCTTACGCTTCACGTGCGGGAATCATAATAAAAGGAAAATTTTTGAAAGAAGTTGTTAGATACGGCAAATATTGAGAATGTCCTCTGCAAAGAAACACCTGTTTCTTTTACTGAACCAGTTTGCCAAACTGTCATTTTCTGTACACTTTCTGTGCACTCTTTGACAGAAAACCAAAAAAGAAAATAAATAAAAATTCCCAGATTCTCAGGCAGGTGAAGATCTCAAACGCAGATTATGTATTTAAAGAACATTATGGAACCTCAGAGTGGCCATAAAGAGACACAAAAAACAACAGAATTACATTTGTATGTATGCAAGTGCAGGATGAGCTTTTCTTCCTGCTTGGAGATCCATAACTCTCAGTTGAAACAAAGTTAAAACATAAACAAACACAACTTTCTAATCAATTTTTATCAAGTTAAGCTGTCCTCATAGATAGAGATGGGGGTGGAGTGTATTTTCCAGGCACTTAGTTCAATTCTATACCACAATCAAGTAACTGTGTTAGTACCTTAAATTGTAATGAAAAGGCTGTATTCTCAAACATAAATGTGACTGCATATAGGCGGTGYCATGTACCAGGAAGTGTTTAAGCAGCTCCACATGGCTACCACATGAGATTCAGGGATTTCCCAAACATGCATGAATGTTTTTGATGGGAGAATGACATGATAACATGAAATAAAGCCCCAGTAAACTCCTGCTTGTTCTTACTGCACCTGGAATATTGTCCAGTTTGTTGCGGAGCTCCTCGTTCTCCTGCTGCAGGGACAACACCTCCTGCTCCAGCTCCAGGCACCGCGGACAGCAGCTCTCTTCCTCCTCTTCCTCTTCGGGCAGCGTGGAAGAAGGGTGCCCGTACGAATCGGACGGCGCCGGGGAGCCCCACCTTCCTAGGTTGTGCCTGGATGGAGACCTGCCCGAAGCGGGCTCTGCTGGCAGACACCGCTCTCCTTCGAGGCCCCCGGTTTGGTGCTGTTGCCGGGTCCCTAAAAGCAGGTAGTTCTGCAGGGAGTCCGTGAAGATGCGGAGAACTGCGGAGGTCTGCTGCTGGTTTAAATGGCTACGTTGGGCCTCGTCTTCGGTTTCAGTGGTGAAGGAGCTCTCCTCAGACTTCAGTTTCCCCTGTGAGGAGCAGTGGAGCCCCTGAATGTCGTCTCGCCTGTCTTCCAGCTTGATGCTGGAGGGGAGGGAGGAGGACAGGGTCTCCAGGAGACGGCCGTTGTTAAGAAGGTTGAGGACTCTGCTGCACTGCTGGGCGAAGGCGTCCAGGATGAGACGGTTCTCTGAAGGTGGAGGGAGGGTAAATCAGAAATACAGTGGGTAAAATAAGTATTGRACAYGTCAMCATTTTTCTCAGTAAATATATTACTAGAGGTGCTAATGACATGAAATTTTCAACAGATGTCGGTAACAACCCAAGTGATCCATACATACAAAGAAATCAAACCATAAATGTCCAGAAATGAAGTTATTTGTAATAATGTGGAATGACAC
>NW_013952626.1:227603-232462 GCF_001266775.1 Austrofundulus limnaeus
ACACACACACACACACACACACACACACACACACACACACACACACACACACCACCAAGTGTAATTTTGAGCACATAAACAGAAGATTCAATCATGATACTCTCAAGAGAAAATCAATCAGTGCTGATGGGAAGAACAAAGAAAAAAATGAAAAAAAGAAAGGATGAATGTGGAGCAGTTAAAAGGGATGCTGACTTTTTGCCTTTTATTTGACTTTAATGACTTTGTTTTTAATTTGGCGCAAACCCAACATGCTTTAAATATGTTATTCCTTCAAATCTTAATATAAAACAGTAAGCAGCCCGAGCAGGGGCCACTCTGATCTCTCTCTCTCTCTCCCTCTCTGCATAAGTTGGATACCCACCTGTGCTGATACCGTAGGTGCAGTCTGGAGAGAAGCGGGACTCCGCTCCTCCGCTGYCGGCGCGCGGCTGCTGAGACGCCGCCGCCGCTGAGGTGGATGTCGGCACCCTGCTGCTGGGCCTGCTCTCACAAGGGAGACGATGCTGCTGCTGCTGTCGGGGCGCCTGGTGATGCTGCTGACTGCTGCTGATAGCGACGCTGCTTTGATGGAGCCGCTGCTGCTGCAGCCGCTGATGGTGTTGATGCTGCTGCTGGAAAGGATGCGTCTGCTCGGGGTGAAATGTGAAAGGATGCCCGGCGTCTCCAAACCGAGGCTCAGAGCGCGACTTCCCCGCCGAGCGCTTGCTCTGGAAGGGCTTCAGGGTGCTGTACGGACCCCGTTGTTGTCGGCACATGATCTTCGGGGCGCAGGGCCCTTCGTCTGCGGGCTGCATCTCTCCCTCCATACCGGCAGGGTGGAGTCAGAGCAGCGGGCGGCCGGGGCTCGGTTCGCTGGCGGGCTGGTGGTGACAGACAGCTGATGAGAGCGAGCCAACCGTCCACTGTCTGGCTCAGTTTCTCTTTTCACACACACACACACACACACACACACACACACACACACACACACACACACACACACACACACACACACACACACGGAGCAAAGGGTGGGCTACGTTACCGACAAGTCTCCGCTCCAATCCACAGCCGAGACTCCACCAGAAGGAGACACGCGGGCGGGACTACTTCACTCCTTCCTCCACGAGTCCAGAACACAGAGCTGCAACATGTTGTAAGCCTAAAACAAATAACCAGAAAAAAAGGTCTAATCTGCCTTAAACAAAAGTTCTAAAACATATAAAATACTGTATATTAAAAATTATGTCATAAATTTGCATAAACTCATCAAACAATGATTTCAAGTTATGATTGGAGAATCTGTCCATAATCTGCACCCGTACAGAAAAGTCGCAAAAATATCACTTTTTGTGAAAATATCACCTAAATTAGTTGTTAATATTTGCAAAAAAAAAAGACAGACAAAGTGCAGCCCAAAGACCCCTATGATGAATAGGAATACGATGGATGGATTCAGTGTTCCCTTGCCCGGACGTGGGTCACCGGGGCACCACTCTGGAGCCAGGCCTGGAGGTGGGGCACGTYGGCGAGCGCCTGGTGGCCGGGCTTTCGCCCATGGAGCCCGGTCGGGCACAGCCCGAAGAGGAGACATGGGTCCCCCTTCCATRGGCTCACCACTCGTGGGAGGGGCCGTAGGGGTCGGGTGCAATGTGTGTTGGGCAGTGGTCGAAGGCGAGGACCGTGGCAGTCCGATCCTCGTATACAGAAGCTGGCTAGGGACGTGGAACGTCACCTCTCTGGTGGAGAAGGAGCCTGAGCTGGTGTGTGAGGTTGAGAGGTTCCGATTAGATAAAGTCAGACTCACCTCGACGCACGGCTCTGGAACCATTCTCCTCGAGAGGGGTTGGACACTCTTCTACTCTGGAGTTGCCCATGCTGAGAGGCACCGAGCAGGAGTGGGCATACTTATTGCCCCCATCTTGGTGCCTGTACGTTGGGGTTCACCCTGGTGAACGAGGGTAGCCTCTCTCCACCTACGGGTGGGGGGTCGGGTCCTGGCTCTTGTTTGTGCCTATGCGCCTAACAGCAGTTCAGATTTACCCACCTTTTTTGGAGTCCTTGGGGGGGATAACTGGAGAGCGCTCCTAACGGGGACTCCCTCGTTCTGCTGGGGGAATTCAGCGCTCACGTGGGCAATGACAGTGAGTCCTAGAGAGGAGTGGTTGGGAGGAATGGCCCCCTGATCTGAACCTGAGCTGTGTTTTGTTATTGGACTTCTGTGATCGTCATGGATTGTCCATAACGAGCACCATGTTCAAGCATAAGGGTGTCCATACATGCTCTTGGCACCAGGACACCCTAGGCCACAGTTTGATGATCGATTTTGTTGTCGTTTCATCTTATCTGCGGACGCATGTTTTGGACACTCGGGTGAAGAGAGGGGCAGAGCTGTCAACTGACCACTACCTGGTTAACACATTCTCACTCCCGACTCGTCACATATTGACGCTTTTCCAAGGTTCCCTCTGTGTCTTATTTTGACACGTCGGATACACCCGTCGCATCATTTTTTGACGCACCAGGCATTTTTGTGTTTCCTCAGCATCCAGGTTTGATGCGTTGGGATGCAAAATATAGGGGTCTTTGACTTGGGGTCTGTAGTTAATAGTAGGGATYAGGGTTAATTTTAGGTAGTGGGGTCAGGGATAGGATGTCTAGRGTGAATATTATGTAATTTTAGGCTTTGGAACATGTAGTTCATGTGAATTTCCYACAATTCCTAAAAATGGTTAATTTCAGGTATCAGGGTTAATGGTTAATTTTAGGTACTAGGGTCATGGACAGCATGTCTARAGYGAATAAAGGTAATTTTAGGCTTTGGGACGGTAGTTTTGSTGCATTTTCTACACTTTATGAAATTATGACAACAGATTCCGCCCCTTCTCGTCAATAACTGACGCAAGGGGGTACCCAACGYGTCAAAATCAAACACAGAGGGAACTTTGGAAAAGCATCAATACTATTTGATGACTTCGGAGTGAAAATGGGTTGACCTGGTAGTGAGTTGGCTCTGTTGGTGGGGGAGGATGCCGGTCAGACCTGGCAGACCCAAACGTATAGTGAGGGTCTGCTGGGAATGTCTGTTAGAGTCTCCTGTCAGATGGAGCTTCAACTCACACCTCCGGGAGAACTTCGAACACGTTCTGGGGGAGGAGGGGGACATTGAGTCCGAGTGGGCCATGTTCCGTACCTCCATTGTCGAGGCGGTTTACCTGAGCTGTGGCCGTAAGGTTGTCGGTGCCTGTCATTGCGGAAACCCTCGAACCCGCTGGACACCATCGGTGAGGGATGCTGTCAAGCTGAAGAAGGAATCTTTGGCATGTGGGAGTCCGAAAGCAGCCGATAGGTATCGGCAGTCGAAGCGGATTGCGGCTCGGGTTGTCGCTGAGGCAAAAACTCGGGTGTGGGAGAATTTTGGAGAGCCATGGAAAAAGACTTCCTTACGGCTTCGAGGTGATTCTGGTCCACCATCTGGCATCTCAGGGGCGGAAAGTGGTTCGCCACCAACACTGTTTGGTGAGGATGGTGCGCTGCTGACCTCAACCCGGGATGTTGTGGGTCGGTGGGCGGAAAACTTCGAAGACCTCCTCAATCCTACCGACACATCTTCCCATGAGGAAGCAGAGCCTGAGGACCCTGGGTCGGACTCTCCAATCTCTGGTGCTGAGGTCACTGAGGTGGTTAAAAATGAGATGGTGGATGAGATTCACCCAGAGTTCCTTAAGGCTCTGGATGTTGTGGGGTTGCATTGGTTGACGCGACTCTACAATATCGCGTGGACATCGGGGCAGTACCCCTGGATTGGCAGACCGGGTGGTGGTCCCCCTATTTAAAAAGGGGGGGGGGGCACAGAGTGTGTTCCAACTATAGGGGGATCACACTTCTAAGCCTCCCTGGTAAGGTCTATTCAGGGGTCTTAGAGAGGAGGTTCATCGGATAGTCAAATCTCAGATTCAGGAAGAGCAGTGTGGTTTTCGTCCTGGTCGTGGAACAGTGGACCAGGTCTAGACCCTCAGCAAAGTCCTGGAGGGCGCATGGGAGTTCGCCTAACTAGTCTACATGTGTTTTGTGGACTTGGAGAAGGCATTCGACCGTGTCCCTCTGGCACTCCTGTGGAGAGAACTCCGGGAGTATGGGGTACCATGCCCATTGATATGGGCTGTTAGGTCCCTGTACGACCGGTGCCAGAACTTGGTCCACATTGCCGGTAGTAAGTCAGACTCATTTCTGGGGAGAGATGGATTCCTCCAAGGTTGCCCTTTGTCACCGATTCTTTTCATAACTTTTATGGACAGAATTTCTAGGTGCAGCCAAGGTGTTGAGGAGATTCTTTTTGGTGACCTTAGGATCACACCTCTGCTTTTTGCGGATGATGTGGTCCCATTGGCTTCATCAGATCCTGATCTCCAGCTCTCACTGGAGCAGTTCGCAGCCAAGTGTGAAGCGGTCGGAATGAGGATCAGTGCCTCCAAATCCAAGTCCATGGTCTTGAGACGGAAAATGGTACTGTGCCACCTCCGGGTTAGGGAGGAGATCCTGCACCAGGTGGAGGAGTTAAAGTATCTCGGGGTCTTGTTCACGAATGAGGGAAGAATGGAGCGGGAGATTGACAGGTGGATTATTGCTGCATCAGCAGTGATGTGGGGGCTGTACCGGTCTGTCATGGTGAAGCGAGAGCTGAGCCAGAAGGCGAAGCTCTCGGTTTACCAGTCGGTCTACGTTCTTACCCTCATCTTTGGTCATGAGCTTTGGGTAGTGACCGAAAGAACGAGATTGTGGATACAGGCGGGCAAAATGAGTTTCCTTCGCAGGGTGTTTGGGCTCTCTCTTAGAGATAGGGTGAGAAGCTCAGTCATCCGGGAGGGACTCGGAGT
>NW_013952626.1:233212-234325 GCF_001266775.1 Austrofundulus limnaeus
CGTCGAGAGGAGCCAGTTGAGGTGGCTCGGGCATCTGGTTAGCATGCCGCCTGGACACCTCCCTGGTGACGGTGAAGTGTTCCGGGCACTTCCCACTGGGAGGAGACCCAGAGGAAGGCCCAGGACATGCTGGAGGGACTACGTTTCTCGGCTGGCCTGGAAACGCCTTGGGATTTCCCCGGAGGAACTGGCCCAAGTGGCTGGGGGGATGGAAGTTGAGGCATTCTGTGACTGTCACCTGTTTTGCTCCTTATTTGGTCACCTGCCTCACCACAGCTGCAGCAGTTTGGGATCATCAGCTCTCAGGGTTCATAAGGCGGCACAGAAGAACTGATCCTCGCTGATGCATCGCTTGCTCTTGGTAAAGCACCTCAGCCTTTTAKAGATTTGCGTACCTTAGTTTTGCTAATCTGTGTTGTTTGTTTACCTGTGTGCAGAGTGATAACTAAAAAGTAAACCTTGGGAAACCTTGCTGTGAACCCGCCGAGAACCTAACTGAGAGCCACTCACCTGATCCCTCCTGATCTGCTGCCTGTCTGCCTCCAACCAATCCTGGAACCTCCTCATCTGCTGTTGGACTCACCTGTAAAGTACTCGCCTCTTCACCTTGACCTTGTCCTGCATCCTGTAATGCAGGTACACAGTAACGCCCCTTTTGTTCTTGTCCAATCAGGTGGTGCCGTACGGTGACGCCCCTTTTTTTGCTTGTCCAGTCAGGTGTGTCCTTTTAACAAAGTCCGTCAAATCAGGTGTGTCGCTTTAGAATCGCCTTTCCTTGTGGCACACCCACTCGTCCGCACTCGTCTGCAGAGACCCCTACTTGTGAAATTCACTGTAGCAAGTACTGAAACTGTCCAGTTTGATCTCACTGGCACATTTTAAACACATCTTAAAGAAAAATCATTTCAAGCCTTCTCTCTAACTTTAAACTGCTTTCAACTGAAAAAAACAAAAAAACAAAAACAGTCTCTGACCAAACCGTTAGAAACAGACTTCATGAGGCTGGCCTGAGACCCTGCATCCACAATGCCACTTCACAATGTGCACTACAGAAAAACGTTACATACACTCACCGGCCACTTTATTAGGTACACCACGCTAGTAATGGGTTGG
>NW_013952626.1:237283-242849 GCF_001266775.1 Austrofundulus limnaeus
TAGCCTAATGTTAAGTCAGGAGCCTAATGTTTTCCCAGAATGCAWTGGGAATCTATCAATGTAAACATAAACGTTGAAATACTTTTTCTGACCATCAACAAACCTTCAATAKCCTATTACTGTATATTGTTGCTTCAGTGGCAAATAGCTATTGCAGTAGTTTTACTGTTGAAAACAACACAAAGTCTTTTAGGTCTACAGAATCCCACAACTTGTAAGTTTGTTTTTTTTTATTATTATTTTTTTTTTTTATCTGGGGACAGAAAACAGATGTACAAAAGCCCGCAGGCCAAAGGTTTGTGGCCACAAGGGGGCGCTGGCTCTACATGTTTCAAACAGGAGGGTAACGTGAATGCTTCACCTTTGTCCTTCTGGTTAAAASCACTCYCAGGTTTGTCCTGTTTGAACACAAATAAGCAAGTAATGCCAACTAAGAACATTAAAGGTCCAGAAACACAACTCAGAATCATTAAGGATTAGCCTAAACAAAATAACAATGAAGACAAAGTGTAATAGTGTAATAAGAGGTGCAAAATGAACACAAAAATTAAAACAATGGGCTGTGTAAGAGAGAAAAGTTTTAGTTTATCATTTCTGATTTCATTACTGAATAAAACATAAACTGTGGTTTGACTTATTCACCAATTTATATTGCAAAGAGCCTGTAAATWCAGCAATCACTCACCACTTAAATTACTTTATGCTAATTTAACAATTTATAACACAAATTTAATCTCTGATTGTGCTGTGACTGCAAATATTTATAACTTTTATGCTTTTTGAGTTATTTGGCTTTATTTAAATAAATAATACATTATAGATACTATACAAATCTGATCAATTCATATGGCTTTTAGCTGTTTGCTGTTGTGCTCATTTTTACATTTTTGTAATAATTTTTGTACAGTTAGCTTTACTGTGTGTCCACTTTAAGCTTTTAGCTCTTGTGTCTTCTTAATTTTATCCCTTTTACTAATTTTACATTTGGCTTTTGGCAACTTTTTTCAGTTTTTAGCTATGATTTTGTTAATTTGAGATTTTTTTCAGGATTTTGGTAAATTTAGCTTTTACCTACAGTTTTGCAAATTTAATGAATTTTAGCTATGGTTGTAAGTCGGAGCTGCTACCTACTGATGCTGAAACACGTGACCGCGCACGTTCTGGATCGTGCGCGCGCCTCCTGCCCCCCTGATTGACAAAAGCAGCCAAACGTCAGTGAAGAACCGCACAGCTTCTGCTCGGTCTCCAACAGAAGAAGGTCCACCAGAGCTTTAATGAGGCTGGAGAGAAACCCGAACAGGTCTCGCGGTCTCTCTGGTTCTGTTCGGACCAGAAYCCATCTCGGTAATGAGACTTTTATAACTTATTAGAGCCGTTTTTGTGTTCGAACCAGCTTTGAGTTGCTGRTCCCTCAATGGAAAGATGACCTGAAACCGATGAGCAGCGTTCACTTCAGATCGGTGTCCGGGAGCTGAAGGACTCGGCGCATCCCGGAGGTGGGGTGGGGGGGTCTCTGAGCGGGATGGTGCACCTCCTGAGCTGCCTGCTGCTGGGATACCTGACCTGGAACCTGCGGATATCGGACGCTCAGGGAGAGTACTGCCAYGGCTGGCTGGACTCGAATGGGAACTATCACGAGGGCTTCCAGTGTCCGGAGGACTTCGACACCGCGGACGCGGCGGTGTGCTGCGGCTCGTGCGCGCTGCGCTACTGCTGCGCGGCGGCGGACGCGCGGCTGGACCAGGGCGTCTGCACCAACGACAGGGAGGTGGACAACACCGAGTATGCAGCGCGTGAGTTCTCTCTCTCTTTTTGTTTGTTTTGTTATTTACACCCTCAAGTTCAAAACGTCCAACTTAATCCAACCAAATAATAACAAAAAACCCCACAAAGTCACAATAATGATGAAGTGTTTAAAAGTTAAAGGGAAGTTATGGACTTTATAATAGGTTGCGGCAGATCTTTGAGTAGAGGTCAGAGGTCAGCCGAGCTGTGAAGTCAGAACAGAGCATGTTAGGTTTCAGAGAAAGTTTCCTACAAACAGACCACCCTGTAAGYCAAATAATAATGAGTAATTATGTAGTTCTGCTGGGAAAAACAAAACAAATACACAAAAATCCTTTAAATACAAACTTTACTTTATGTTATTGTTTTTTTACAAGTATTTTTTATACTTCATTCCATCGTCTGTTTGAGTTGGGTACATTAATTTTGTGTAAAAGTTGTGTTTTCAGCACGGACTGGGMAGAGTCTCCAGTTTCCACCTGCTTTTTTTTTTTTTTATCTCAGCTCCAGAGGAGTCCTTTTACCTGCAGCACGCTCCAGATTTTTATCAGAGGGARCCTGGATGAGTTCAGAATGGTCCCACACATCTACCTCTTTTAAGAACAAATCTTTCTTTTTATTACTATCATTTTAAAGAAATGATAAAACCTTTAAAAATGGAGATTAATTACAGTTCAGGACTGTTTGGCAGAGTTCAAACCTTCACACACAAACCAGCCTTTTGTGCATAAAACCCAAAAACGGGTTCAGTTTGGCTCCTTTTCAAAAAAAGGCAGTTTTGCACACAGTAAAACATTTTCTGCTGCTTTTCTAAACTGTGTCCAGGTGTTAGTTTAACCTACTGTGTGTTCTTGGGTTTTAATAACCGGCTGCTTTAACCCCTGAGGTTTTATCCGTTTGCTTTAAATTTCCCAAACGGATACGCTTTTAAGAGCCTGCCTGAACCGTGCGCTCACAAGTTCCTGTTTGTCCCCCATTTAAAATAAACATTTGTAGATTTCCTCCCTGAGAAGGCTGCATGAAACTCAACACGAGCTGTATTTCAAGGATTAAGAAAACACACGCAAGAGAAACTGAAGAATATTTGTAACAAAATTGATTAAAAGTTTTAGTAAATTTCCCACTAGGACACCGAATCTATCCTAACATGGGGAAAAGTGACAGACTTGTGGTTATTTTTGTCGTAGAAGGTGTGGCGGCCTTCTTGGATCAGGTTCACTCCAGAAGTTTATCAGTTTTAAACACATGGATTCATTTCTGAAAGCCTGATTCAAGTCTGCGCAGATGTTTTGCAAGCAAACAAAAACACAACTGAGCAGGCGATTACATGATCACCCATCTGGTGGGAATAGTTGAGATTTATAAATTAACTCTTACACTGAAAAAAATAAGTTTCAAGTTTTAGTTGTCAAAAAGAAATTACAGATAGAAATGAACATTAGTAATAAGTTAGTCTTTAAAAAAATGATAAGCACCAGAATAACTAAATCTGCCTCTGGTTTACTTTAAAACGTTAAGATTTTAAACATAAGGAAGCATTTCAATATTAAGAAATACTTTTTAACAGTAATTAGTTTCATTTTCATTATTTAATCATCTTTTTTTATTTGTTGTTTTTTCTCTCCAACATTAACTCATTCTGTCCCCCCCTCAGAGCCGGTCTACGTCCCCTTCCTGATGGTGGGCAGCATCTTCGTGGCCTTCGTGGTGGTGGGCTCTCTGGTGGCGGTTTACTGCTGCACCTGCCTGCGGCCCAAGCAGCCCACCCAGCAGCCCATCCGCTTCTCGCTGCGCAGCTGCCAGGGCGAGACCATCCCCATGATCCTGACCACGGCGCCGCCCAGCCTGCGCGCCCCGTCCCGCCAGTCCAGCACGGCCACCACCAGCTCCAGCTCGGCCGGCGGGGGCAGCTCCACCAGGAGGTTTTCTCTGGGGGGTCAGCAGCAGCAGCAGCAGCAGCAGCAGCAGCACGGCTGCTTAATCTCTGCCACCGTCTCGTCCTCGGCTTCCACGCCCACACAGAGCCCACAGACTCTCCCTCCGCCGCCGCCTCCACCGTACGCCTCCCCGCCGGGAGGCCTCCAGCACCCGCAGCTTCAGCTGCACCAGCCCTCCCACCCCGCCCAGAGCGCCGCTTTCCTGCTGCCCCAGCAGTTCTTCTTCCCCCTGCAGCCCGACGCTTTCACAGCGGCGAAGGGCTTTGCTGACTTTGGACAGAGCTGACAGGGCTTCCAGCAGGACGCCGTGGGAGCTTCCCAACAACAGGCCTGTCGGGGGGAGGGGGGGCATTTAGAAACTTCATGCACTTTTATATTAACAGAAATTTGGATGGAAGCTCACAGACTAAAATCTTGACTCGCTTAAAAAAAAAGAAAAACAGATGAGTGTCCTGAGCTTTTCTGATCAGAGGTTTATTAGACGGTGAAAACCTGGTTTTCACATCAAAAAGGACATCTTTTTTTAACAAAAGGTACTTTTTCAATTAGAGGAAATGTGAACTTTTGTAAAAAGTACAGCTTGTTTTGAGTTAAATCCGAGTATTGATCCCCTAATTCAAATAAAAGTTGTCTCTTGTAACCTGTGTGGACTGATCCAAAAGTGCATCTCATCATCATCATCACTGAAACAGAAAGGAACCAGGAGTGGCGGGTTCATCGCTGCAGCCTGCTACCTGTTGGTTTTTTCCTGCGCCAGACTTCCCAGCAGGAATGCGGCGCTGAGATCAGTCATTGTCGGTGTTCAACGAGCATGGCGTGGTCACAGTGTTCAAAACAACTCCCTGCAGAAAACGCAGGTTTAGATTGCAGCGGCAGGTAACAGGAAAAAAAAAAAAAAGAAAAAAAGCTCAACAAAGGCAGCTCTGTGTCCCGGTTTACCTGACTGTGAAATGGATCTGGCAATCGTTCGGTCCGAGGATGTTTCCCGCCACGTTCGGAGATTGTTTTTTGCTTTTATCACAAAACACGGCAGAGGCCGTGACAGACGCCAGCTCGAACTTTCAGCAACACATTCCACATCTGGTTCATAAAAAGACAACACGAG
Source organism: Austrofundulus limnaeus (assembly GCF_001266775.1). Classification (NCBI taxonomy): domain Eukaryota; kingdom Metazoa; phylum Chordata; class Actinopteri; order Cyprinodontiformes; family Rivulidae; genus Austrofundulus; species Austrofundulus limnaeus. The sequence goes on from NW_013952626.1 coordinate 242,111, forward strand.
TGGTGAACATGTTTCTATAACTTTATCAGTCGTTTTGGAAAGATAAAACACGTCTTTGCCCGGCTTTAAGTTATCCTCACAGTAGGACCCTGATTATCATTTCTCCTTCGCTTTGTTTTAGCTTTAAATTGATGCAAGTTTTTTTCAAATGTGCTTTTTAAAACTTCTAAGAAAACCACAAAACCTTTGTTTACACCGATGATGAGATCAAGAACACATCCCAGTTGTAATTCCCAACATTTTCATGTAATCGAACCCTCTGGTGAGCATTTGTGGTCATCTTTTCAGCACAGTCCTGGGAAACAATGTATTCACCGCCATGGTGAAGAATAACCACACTCGTTTATCCAAATTATGTCAAAAGCAGAAGCAGGAAGGGAAAAGTTGGATTCTGTGTCTTTTTGTTGTGGGTCAGCTTGAAGTTTCTCAGGAAGTCATGGGACAGTCAAACCCTGTAAACAGCAATTATTTATCCAGTGACCCTTTTTATTAAACCAACGTGGGCTTGTTTGACTCAACTGTAATCAGATACAGCAAATGTTGGAAAAGCGGCCGCTCATCAAGTGTCGAGGCAATAAATCATTTCTGAAGCCACCGCCTGAGACCACTCATCACCGGGATCGAAATTTTAAGATCAACCGCTTTAAAAATTATTTAACCTTTTTCTTTGTATAAAAGCAACTCAAAGTTATTTTAATTTTGTCATTTTCCTTTTTTTATATTTCCTTTTAATCTGCAA
>NW_013952626.1:242859-256355 GCF_001266775.1 Austrofundulus limnaeus
GAGTGAGAGGGAAAGACAAAGTGAGAAGAAGAAAAAAACATAAAAAAAGCATGTGAAAAGGGTGTGGGGAGCTCCAGCTTTCCAGGTGACCCCTGACCTGGGCCCTTTGTGCCAGCCCAGCGCTGGGCTAAGTGGCGGTTTTGTCGGGGCCTCCTCGTTCAATGGCCACCCCGCTGACAGACATGTTGTATATCCTCAGTGGGTATTATGGAGGGGGAGAGAGCCTGCCCAGTATGTGTATTAGCAGTGAAAAGCAAGGAGACTAAATCTTAGCTTAGGTTTTACTTTTYAAAAGATTTTATTTGAACACAGAAAAAACTGGGAAGTCAAATACTTGAGCAGACTGTAAGATTATTAAACATTAACCTTTGTGCTACAGGAGGAGGGTTTCTGCTCTTTACATTTAATTAAGCTTTGGTTTTTTTTCCCCTAAAAGAATTTAAGGTGGTGCAGTAATAAATGACAGGAAAGTTTAAATAAGCAAAACCTGGTCTAATAACACACATGAAGATGGGTGGACCTGACAGAGATTAAAACACATTTGATGGTAATTATTAGGAGTCTGGAAAATCCTCTTTGAGTGTCTGTCTGAGCAAACCCACACCCTTTGGATGAGTWGTTTAAATCAATACTCCCAACTCCAAAAAACCCCCCACCGTGTTTCAAACTTATTTTATTAAACGCCGGAGCCAAATAAAACACTAATGGGCAATGTACCATGAAACAGCCGTGAAATCTGTTTGGCCAAAAAAAAAAACAAAAAAAAAACCGCTCCACACTTGTGCCCTCTTCCTCCCCACTACTTGTTCTGACCCAGACTGCGGTGGTAGTTCTGYGGGATGTAAAGATGTCAAGGCCAGAACGTAAACTGCTGATGGCGGCGGAGGCGAAAGAAAAACGGTTGTCGGCCGGTGCCAAGTTGGACGCTCACTTACACTGAAAAATGCGAGTTTCACACGATTTTTGTTTTGACTTATAATCAAATAACTTGTAACGCCAATGCTTTATGTTATTCAGTTATTCCAAATATTCTGCCAGGGAAGGATGTGGAACTAAAAGGAAAGCAGAGTAAAATACAATAAAAAGCTTAGTAATAAATGACAGGGAAAAAAATAAAAAGAGTTTATTTTTTATATACTTTGACCTCAGTGGCACAACCTCATCACCTTTCCTGCCAACTAAACAAAGTCCCATGGCAGCCACTCCCACCATGGATTACCTCACTCTCTCGTTGTGTACWCAAACTCCTATACACAAAGCAAGGCCCTAAAAAAAACGTAAACCCCCATTCCTCTACTCTGTGGTCAAACATGTATTAAAAATGTAACAATCACATTTATGCCAATTAGTGTCCCGCTGATGAGCTCAGCTCTGTCAGCTTTTATCCTAAACACTGCAGGGGGTCGCAGTTTCCTCTCTACTTTAATGAATGCTAATGAAATTAAAAGAAAGGTTCTAATAATTTGTGACAGTGGGATCTTTTCTCTCAGCCCTCCGACCCACCTGGGAATCTCTTTTTCTCGTTTCCCCTACAAGTGGCGTAGCATCCACTCTGAATGAATGCCTGGTCTGTCCGGGGAAGATTTGGCCCTTTGTGAAAGTTATAATTGCCAAAAATAGCAAAAGACATGAAAGCCAGTAATTAATATGGAGCCAAATATTTCCAGAGCTGCCGTCTCCTTTCCATTTCTTTTTGAACGAGTGAGGTAAAATGAGGGGGGAAAAAAGGCTTAGAAAATAGCGCTGCACAGGAGGTGATAGTTAAGCTGCAGTTATTATTAAGGCTGAATAAGTGGAGTGTTTATTATAGTGACTAAAGTGTGCTGAATATGTAATTAAAAGTGAATGAGAGATAAAGCTGAACCCCCTGCCTAGAGTACACCCCCGGGCCTCTCCCTTGCTTGTACCTCAACACAAACAGCTTTAATTCACAAAGACAGTATCTGTTGTATACAAAAGGGCCGGGGGCTGCAGAAAGACAGGTTTCAAGGGGCCAAATTCCTGCTGGATTTTCTCGCCTCGCCTCGGGCCAGCTGCAAGGAAAATAACTCGTGAAAAGAGCGGACAGGCCAGCAAAAACAACATGCTGACCTGCCCGAGTCATCATTTATGGCTCTTGGAAACAGTGTCCCAAACAAAACTGAGGTTCAGGTGCTTCCAACTATCAGAACTCTGTGATCCTTGTGTGACAGAAAAAAAAAACAACTAAAATTTAATGAAATAATCTAAAATTTTAATGTAGGAAAAATCCTTCTTATGGCAGGAATCATAAAAWTACAGGCAGTTTGGTAATACGGCTTTATTTTATACAATAACAATGTAAATAGAATAAAAATATTGTAGCTCTATATCTTCAAAAAACTTTGAAGTGTTTGTGCAGTATGCTTTATTACTTAAAACTCTTTTTTTGTGGGGGTGGCCTATCTATAAATCTACAAAACACTGATAACAATGTTTTTATTCACATTATTGACATTTATTTAAAGACTTGTTTCTTTAGAAATCTGAAAGATTTGCCTTGCAACTTGTTCCTTAAATAGGTGCAGAAAGAAGCTAGGGGGTGAAGCATGCTGTCCGATCCCGCCGGGGCTAAATGTGATCTGATAGCCTTAGCCTCAGAACAAACGACTCCCTTCCTTAAACAAATTGTTCCAATTTTCCGCAACAAATTCTGTCACAAAATGACAGCACGCTCTTCATTCCCTTCCTGCTCCTTCTTTCTGCTGCAACCCCAAACCCATCTGACCTTCCCTGCCCCTGACCACCATGGCCAATCCGCCTTTAATCCACCTCCAAGTGGTTCGAACCAGGTCACCACGCCTGTGAGACGGGTTCTGGAGTCTGTGGCTCAGCGAGGAGAAAGGAGGAGACGACTTTATTACCAGCGGGGGAAAGCTAACGGACACACACACACACACACACACACAAACACACACACACACACACACACACACAAACACACACACACACGCGCAACCAGACTAGACCTGATCAGGCCAAGCCAGACCAAGAGAGGAGACCCTAACTGCAGCTGCCAGGTCATGGCAACAAAAGAAACTTCTCCTGTCATTTTGTAAAGTTAGCTTGGTTATAAAGTTAGCTTTTRACTTTTTCATTCATTAAATATTCCGAATGTTTGCTAGCACAAAGTAAAATAATTTAAAATGAATATATTTTACTGGTTAAGTTGTATAAATTTACAAAGTACTATGGAGCAACACTGTGCTATATATGATGATAATTCACTAAAACTAAGTCATGTTGCAGAGAAAAATGAAAAATGAACCCGTAAAACAAAAGCAACAATATTTTGATGGGATTTTATGAAGAGATAAGAAAATTSAGAAAGTATACAAATACCTTGGTATTAAAACCCATTGCATTCTGGGAGGTTTTGTAGAGTTCTGGGTACTTCAGCATGTTTTCTTTCCTACAGGAGCGCTCAAATATTCCCAAAGTGAGAGGCGGTAAAGCAGTGAAGAGCTACATCCAAGAAAAAACAAAACACAGCAATTCAATCTGACAATTTTAGACATTGCTACAAAGGTTCTTATTTAAAATCAGAGACAACACAAAAAAACAATCTTTGRTTTGTTTAAGACTAACAGCTGGTGCCTGTCTTGTGTCTTCACCATCACCTCCATGTGTTTATCTTTTAGTTGCACTTTATTCTCTCCTTGCAGCACACTTAAGTTTAGTTATTGTAGACCACTGACCTTAAATCTTTTGGGGTTTCTTATTTTGATTCGCCATGCTCTCAGCCTGTTCATATGTAAAACCTTTGCCCAATGAACATCTGGATTGTTCTGGACCAAGAAGCTAGTATTTAAGTGTAATTTCTTAGAGATGGTGTAATGTTCTATACAGCAGCTGCTGAGAGGAGCGACGGTATTGTGTGACTGAGGGGCCGGTTGGTGTGAGATCCCCACAGACCCATCTGGAGTGGGAGTCTGCAGGCCTCAGTTTGCAGGACCAATGGGCCAACAGGACATGCTCCATTGGGCTCCTTTCTTATTCACAGCCAAGCCCAGGAAGATCTCTATAAAAGGGGCRGATTCAGACCACTGCCTCCAACAGACTCCCACTGAGCTGAAGGAATTCACCYAGTTTTCAAAATTATTTATATAAAAAAAAGACTAAACTCTATTCTCTTGTTTCAGTTTAACGCTGATTATCAGAGTTGTAGCTCATTATGTAACCTATAAAAGAGGCAGGGCTGTGACGGTATTTTTCTGGATTGACAGTTCAAGCTATAAATTGCTTCTATTCATTTTTGTTGACAGACTGGGGTGCTTTTCAATGAAAAGTTGGAACATGAACTCATTGCAGTACATCATGGACTTTTTTTTTTCCCCTTGACTGCTTAATTTATGACAATTATGAAATATGAGTTCATTAGGAGTGGTCCCATTATACTGCCCTGTGGGACTCCCAAAATTARCAGCCAGCTCACTTGCTGCTCCAGTCCTCTCAGTCTTTTTGAACATCCAAGTGAGCTGGTTTAGCTAACTACACCCTGTGGTGCAAGCTGTTCCTCCACATTCAGCACATAGCTCAGGGCACAGAGGGAGTATGGGCTTGACATCTGGTCATAAATAACAAAGACAATTTTCAGGATGTAAATGCCATACTGGGGCAAAAAACAGATTAATTTTAGGGTACTACAGCTAATTACCTCTTTGTCAAAAAGGTGGCTCAGTAGAAGAGTAAAGTGAAATGTTTAGAGAGCAATTAACACTCACCACGTTATACAAACCGATGCACCAGCGTTCAAACAGAATCTGTCCAGAGAAACCATTGACGAATGCAAACCAAATCTGAGGGAGACAAAAATCACACATGAAGGGTCAGAGCAGCAAAATAACAGCTTAAACTCAAAACAACAACTTCATAATCATTCATATCAATCAACAGTTCAGTTCAGCCTCTCTGAAACACCACAAAATGCCTTAAAAGTGCAAAAGTCCTTTCAAATATAGACACAAATAAATGATAACGTTCATTTAATTTGAGATAAAAACATTTTTACCAGCCTTAAACTACATCCCACTCTGTTTTTTGTTGACACAACTCACATTATCACAGTATCACATTATGTGCATGAATCAAAAATAGAACAGCTTTAACTCTTAATTGCTTTTAAGGTGGTGCACCTTGTAATAACGAATGTTTATGCTATTAAACTAAACAAAAATAAGTGGGGTTTTTTTTGTCATAGGTCTTGAATTTATGTAGTTTAGTTGGAAGTGGTGACCTGTAATCAACATGCAATTAGTCTGTGGGAGAAGGAGCAAAAATCAGGTCAGTGACAAAAAAATAAATAAATAAACAAAATGACAAAAAGTTGCAAAGACTCTCAGATCTCCAACTCTACAATGAAAACTGTGTTCTGTATTTATCCCAAAAAATTCCATTGTAYTTTCCAAACATAAATCAAATCTATATCTTTTGCTTTAAGCCTTGCTCCACCCAGTGAGATGTGAATGACAGATGAGGTTAGTTGCACGGCCAAAGWCACTTAGGAAATCTGAGTAAGAGAGACTTAGAATGGTTTTATGCTAAGAAAGAGTAGTTAAGGTAATGTAAACCATCTGCAGTGTGGAAATGRTGCATAATATTTACCAGAACAAAAMTAGTTATTGAACATAAAACAGAAGCAATGTCCATCTAAAAAARTTTTGTTGTTGCAAAGACAATTTTTTGGTGTCATTCAGTAAAACGGACCGAAACGCTTGACATTTTTTGCAATATGAATCAGAATTTGCACCTCACAGTGTTGCACTGTGATCCAGAACAGGCTTTCGCAAATGCCAAAACTGTCAAAAGAACATAAGGGGAGCTGTGTCTTTGGCCACGGCCTACCAAGAATTTCCCCGCTTCATTTAACATCATTATGAAGGCATGAACTGCTACAAATTCTCAGATGGGGACAAAAGCTGTTTCACGGCCCCACCCGCCGCCGCTGCTGCCACTGTCTGCGGAACCAAAACCAGCCTGCACACTGGGCTCTCCCACTGCAATGTGTCGGCGTATGCATTAAAACAAATGGTGTGTGTTGGGGGGAACGACACAGCCCATCTTTTTGTACGTTTGTCCAGACCCAGCTACACCCAACTATCACACATCCCAGGCCCTACACCATCAGGTGCACTTTGCTAGGTTGTTGGTTTTTACAGGGGTGTTCAGTGGAATATGGGACCATGTTGCTCTGAATGCAACGACATCTACTCAATACCACAGCAGTCTCAGATGTTTGGATCTTGGCTTGTTTCAAAATGCATTCAGATGCCGTTGCTATGGGCTATGTATAGATGGAGCTCAAGTCATGAGGCAGGTTCAGCTATTAGCATGGCTCAAGCAACGCTAACGAGAGGCTAGTGGGTAGGTCAAACTTCTGAATTAATTACAGCTCTGCTCAATAAGAGCCTTTGGGCTGATACATTGTTGTGCTAAGTTAAAAAAAGGCCCCTATTCACAGAGCGTGGTAACTGCTTCTGTGCGAGTATTTTGGCCTCGTCGTCGACGTCCCAAAAGCTTCTCCCTTCTTTTTTACTCTCTCCGTCTCTTGAGGGACAGATGCATTGATTTGCTCATTAGGGGAAGTACCAGGCAGGATTTTAGTTCGCCTTTTCTTCTCCTCATTGAGTGCCACTCAGTGGAGGGGTGTGGCTGGCCTCTTTCCCTCGCTGCACATCGTGAAAACAGCGATGGAGAAAAAGTGGGAGCTACAATAAAAAAAGAGGATTGGGCAGGGGCAAACGGGTAAGAAGACTTGCATATTCATCAGCAAATGAAAAATCCCTGAGCTGCTCCACAGCGGTGTAGTGTTGTGTAGAAATGTTTTGCAGGGAGGTGGGGGAGGRGGGGATGACATTTGTTCCCCCCAGCAGTGTGAGTTCTTATACTCTTAMGTTCAGATCTGTAGAGTTGCTACTAGAATTTATATAGAAAGAAAACAAAGAATAAAAGGTGATAAAGACGAAGCCGATAAATATGCTGAAAATATGTGGAGCGACACAGAGAGGTGGTCTTACAATGCCAGTCTCAGGCCTCTCTGGATTCATTCAGTCAAACTGATCGGTAAGCTTCGCTCCTTTACTTTGAGCGGTCTCCAAACACGCAGAGCTCGACTCAATGAGCTTTCATGTAATTACCTCATAAATGCCACTTGTCCATCACTCCACTATGCAGGACCCAGCAATGTGTCAATCAACCCAGATCACAAAGATCGTTCATTTGAATTTAGTTGCTATGGCTTCTTTTACAAAGATTTCTTAGCCTTAATATGAATGAATCTGGTCCTTTTCACCACTATTCCTTAGTCTTAGAAATCCAACAAAGTCAACCTGAATTAAGCCTGAAGTCCAATAAAATAATTGAGCCACATGTTTATTTGTTTTTGATCTTTAAGGAAAGTCACGTCTCAAGTAGGACCATGCCCAAATACTTTAAAACTAAGAAAACCACATTAAACTATGGAGTGGTGCAATCTGTCAATCATTGAATAAAGTTCTAGTCTTACATTTATCAATAATTAACCATTAATGAATCTCAGGAAATGATCCAACGATCCAAGAGCTTTCAACTAATTTGAACTCACATTTAATTCTTCAACAATAGCAAAATGTTCCCTAACCCTTCAGCCCTGTGTGTTTTATAAGGAACAAAGACCGAAGGGAAAAGGAGTGAGATGAAAAGGGGTCTAAACACAGAGTCCTCCAGCCCCAGCATTCAAAATGTAGTCCTCGCTGTACCAGACAAGGAAGTTGTATACAAAAAGTTAAAATTCCCCATCAACATCCCCAATTCTCTCAATGTAAGTTAGCCTGAAAGTCAAAAAAAARRAAAAAAAAAGCAGGAGAGCTCAAACGTAAACCTATTAGGGCAACAAACGCAGCTTTTACTCAAACCCCGAGGCTGCCAGTGTGTTATATGTCAGGGTCTTACACAACGGGCACAGGCGGTGAAACAGTGATGAAATGTCCTTTTATCTACTTCAGTCTCAAGGAGCACAGCATGAGGGGAGGGGACTTGTGCTTTTAGATGGCAACAAAAGGTGTGCTGGAACTATAGATGTTATGTTCCAGTTTTTTTCTAAAAGAGCTTTGATGAGAGCCGGTGAGTTTGAAAGAGCAGCTGCATTTGGACACAAAAAAAAACCTGCACAGGTTTTGATTTGATTATATTCAGCTGAGGTGAATTCAAAACTCATGAAAGGCAAAGAGCAAAAATAAGATTAACTGAGTTTTTTTTTATTAACCATATGAAATGTTTATGTTTAGAAGAGTGGTGATCCTTTTTTATCCAAACATTAAAATGTGAATGAAGCACTACGAACACTTTGGAAAACGCAGAGACAAACAGAACTAATTTATCTTTATGCAAACAAAAAAAATTAATGTTTTGGTTTTGACTTCTGAAAATAAAGTTTTACTCTATCTTTCTGTGTGTAACTTGTATTTAACGTGATCTGGAAAAAGAGCAGCAGGATGTAATGGGCATAGGTGTAGTTTCAGCCTGGTAGTAGTAATAATTAATAAGTAATAAACAACAACCCTCTTTTACTTGTGTCACGATGAGCACAAAGCAGACAGACTGGAATGCTGCAGATAGCCAGCTGATTTTTCACGGCACATAAACAAGAATGAAGATTTTTAAAAAAGGCAGCAGAGGTCAAATGTCCCAGAAACAGATGAACAGAAGACAATGTTACAGGACTCATATTTCAGGAGCAGATTATGCTGATTGCCACTGGCTTTGCTTATGAAAAGAAGACAAAGTGTAAATCATGTCTTTTCTTTTTGTTCTTTTGATCAAATATGTTTTATTTATGAAGTGTGGAGAATTWAAAAAAACCAGAGAAAAGCTTAGGATTATTTCTTTCATTGATTAGATCTAAGCAACCAAAAGGTTTTGTTCTGGTTGCAAACATGCAAAGAGGAGTACATATTGTTCTGATGATAATTTTGTTTAATTTTGTAGTACGGCTGTTTCTCCAACAAAATATTTCATAATTATCATCCTACGCCCCAAATCCTGGTTTGTTGCAAAGGTTCTTTTATGTTGGTGGACACAAAGTGTGACAAACCTTAGCAGTGACCGAGTTTAAATTTCCCAGGTGACAAAAAGACTCAAGGTTGCCACTTTCTTGAAAGAAATCAGTAAACAGACGAAAACATCCGAGCACTGGCAGTGATAAAGCTGCTGCTGATAGGAAGTACTTAGCCTGTCGGGTCATTCCTGGTGAAACCTCTGAAGCAGCTATCTGTGTCAGCTCTGCTTCCTGTCAGGGAACATCAAGCCCACCATACACCAACAAACGTGCTGGGATTAACATGTGCAAAACTACAGAAACCTCATTGGCTGACAGCTGGGTTGTGAGACTGGATGAACAGCAGATTCTCACAGGGATGAGCTCAACTTTCATAAATCATTAAAGCTGAACTCGGTTTGTTTCATTTGAAAGAGTTGGAATAACTTTACATAACAGAAAAAACTGATTTTGGTTTAAAAAAAAGTGTTTTTTATTTTGGTTTATTGTATTCAAAGACACTGTGTAGAACTTACCTCAATAATGTAGAGAACAATGTTCTTGTAGAAACAGTACAGGATGCACTTGGCGACACGATTGTAGTTCCAGGCTCCGTGGACAAGCAGCAGATTCTTCAAGTATTTGAACTGTGACGGAGGGAGGAAGTGATGGATGAAGAGCGGAAGGCTGAGTATACTAAAGTTTAATGGTTTCTCATAATTACACATCGTGCCTGGAACTCTAAAACAACTTGAAGGACTTCAAGATTAAAGAAAGTATTTTGTCATTTTTCAACAGAATCCTAAAAGGACTGATGAGGCACTTTGGCCAAACACATTCCAGAAAGGTCCGGTTACAGGATAAAAGGYTGAGCTTTAAGCTGCTGCAATTAGAGGAGGTTTGTATGGGGGTACAGGTCCCCAAAGGCTGAGCATAGAAATTACATGCTTCAGATTATTATAATAATAATAATTTTTATTATTGTTATTGTGGGTGTGTGTGATAACACTGAGCTAAACTTTAAGTGTTCTTACAAATTAACAAAGAATACACACTTAAATCTGACTGTGAACTACCAGAAATCACTGTTACTTCGATAATCTGAACCTTACAATGAGTTTTTCACATGGATACAGTACATTCCTGTCTCTTTGCATTGGTTGTTGTGATGTAGAAATAACTAACAACAAAAAAGTGTTCRGCAATAAATTTAGGCTGGACACGGAATACGAAAAAAGTGGTGGAAGGGTAGGTAGAGAACAGTTTTACTTAATTTGTTTTTGAGTAACATGCATTTGTTTGTTTTAGGGYGTGCTCATCTTTCAGCATCATCGGAAAACTCTTTGTTGAACTTAAAGCTCAGAGGTGGGCCTCGGTTTGTGCGACCTCCCTCGCTGGATCAAACATCGGTTCGAAACAGAGCCGAGCTGATGACAGACGGACAGCAGAGGTGCCTCGACCCAAAACCTCTTAACGCTACACTTACTTAGACAGATAACTCTGAGTTCTCGACTAGAACCTTGTGGAAACAAGCTGCCTAGTGCTGTGATCTGTAGCAGGCCAGAGGAACATCTGATGCTCTGGAACATTATCATAATTCATGCACAGGGATAGAAAAAACAAGTTATGCAATTACCCAAGATTGATTTGGGTTTGCAGTCGGCAAATTACAGTTAATGTACTGTAACAGTAAAATACCAGTGGAAGGCTGGAGGTGAAATTTAATTTGAAACAGGGACCSAACTGAGAGACGTTATGAGACCACCTCGCATTGAAGGACAAACTCACTCTAGAGGTCACGTGGACTAAAGGACGCACTTCAGATGCTTTCAGTTGTCTTGAATAGTAATTGTACACTGAAGTGCAGAAAGCGGACTGCTGCGTTCCCATACTCTAAAGCCCTTCGGCTTTAACAGAAACACGATGCACCGAGCACTACTCTCCTTAACGAAGCCATGACACAGAAACTCAATGGCTTTTGTCGTTAACACGTATCCCATTTCGATGCAGGATTTCAAACAAACTGGTAACCAGGATGTGAGTGTGTTTTTAAGTAGTGTTTAGCCAGAAACTGTTTCTGCAGAGTTATGTTGGGAATCGGGTGTCACCAGACGCTTGTTTTACAGCTGTTAGTACTTCACTTTATAAGCTGAAGCCCTTTCAGACTTATGACCCATTGTCGCTTGGAACAATGTGGAAACCTATCACTTACACAGATTACATGAGAAGGCAGGGACAGGGATGGTAAATAGTGACAGTGTTGACAAACCAAGGAAGGCACATGCAGCTTCAAAGTCAACTTATTCTTGTTCTTATGCACAATATATAGGCATCGGACTGAAAGAAAAATGTAGTTAATCGTGTTYGTTTACCGGCTGTGTGCTTAACCATAAGGAGAATGTACAAATGCATGGAAAAGATTATTAAAGAGGACAAAACCAAGAGCTTTCTTGCTGAAGTCTGGTTTAATCAAGTGACCGAGAGTTCAGGCCGAAAATGAGGAAGTCCCATTAGTTTTAACAAAAGCTCAGAGGCGTGGCTCCGCCTATTTGATTACGTCATCAGCAAGGGGAGTCCCTAAACTTCTYGAAGCCAYGCCCCTCAGACATTAAAACTCTACCCTAATGAGGATTTAAAAGTTCAGTTATGTGTTGAATTTRWTTTCAGGCATATAGCTATTYAATWTAAAAATCATCAAGTTAARCAAAAYGGTCACAATTAACAATCATTACAGTTCTATCATAAAACTATACCATGTGTRTGTAATTTAAATCAGTTATATAARCCTAAACCCCAATAATTTATGCAACTCCCCCTTTTCACATGGGCCGAAATTGGTCATTTTTTRGAGTATCGGTATCGGCATGATATGAATATCCGATAYTGATTTTCCATTTTTTAGCTTTTTGTTTCTGTTTTGGCAGGCRAAATGTTTGGTCGGGTGGTATCTGTTTGATGGTGATAGTGATACTGATGCTGCACAGCCAGGAATAATTGAAGTAGAAAGCCATGTCAGAGGTCTGGTCGTTTATTTATGGTATCAAAAAAAGACCCAAGTGTGTTTGTGCGTATATAAATAATTTATGTGTTTGTGTAATATCGGTAAATATCGGTTATCGGCCATAACACCAATAATAATAACATCGGATATCGATATCGGCTGAAATTTTCATATCGGTGCATCCCTAATTAAAATAATAATCTGGTTTTTGCAGTGTCTCTTTGCTTCCCCGCTTTCTTCACCATGTGTCTCTGCCGCCACGCTCACCTGAGCAATAGAGTAGTCAGAGGAGTTCGCTGCCTGCAAACCCTCGTTGCCTGAGATTCCCACTCCGACGTGAGCCGTCTGGATCATCCCTACGTCGTTAGCACCGTCACCGATGGCCAGCGTGATCATCTTCACTTGTTTCTTTACCATCTCAACCACTTCTGACTTCTGGAGAGGAGAAACTCTAAAAACAAAAAGATATCACACTTAATGTATCATGTCATGTAAGCAATGTTACATAATGACTGAATTTTCATTTTATAACATTGATGGATTTGAATTACACAAGTTTTATTTATGAGCCTCTAGATGTGATTATCTTCTACAAACTCATCCTTTATGAAGGAGGGTAATAGTTTCATTTAAAAAAACAAGGAAAAAAGTGCAATTTTTTAAAGTTAAATTCATGTTTGGACATGAGAAAAGATTTCTGGTGTCTGTGTACAGAATTAATTGAATTCCTAAATTATTATTTTATCTTGGTGGTCAGACAGTTATTACCTGTTGCTGGCAGGAAGAGATGAAAAAAATGTGTGAGAGGAACATGAAGTTGTGAAGCTACAAATCTACACCTTTCATTGGAACTCCTTGGTGCCAGGCCAGCCAGCTGCCGACACCGCATGAAATAACATCTGTCTCCAGCTCCCATAAAAACCATTTCCTCCACCCTTTGGAAGTTTGCAGGCTTTTTTAACTGGCCTCCAAGAGAAGTGAGTCAGAGTGTATATAAATCATGTTTTTTGTAATAATCAAGTAAAATTTAATTTTCTTAATTACGTAGTTTAGCTTATGTTGTCTTGTTAGCACATATTCCTTTACCTTGGAGGTCTGTTTCAGCCTTTTATACATTTATTAGCAGGTWAGCGTGTCTATGTGTTTATTTAGGGGGCTGATTTCTGTAAGACTGGCTCAGAAACTATTTCGTCTTATTAATGTCTACTAAAGTACTCAAACTTAAGAATGGCTGCTTTATTTACAGGACTTATTGTGAACTTCTGTGAAAACCTGCAGCCTAAAACACGGGAGTTTTCTCTGTGGTGCACCAAGTCTCTAGAGATGATGATGGAAAGTGTTTCTGTCTTTCAGAGTTAAAMTGTTAATGTTTATGTTCTCTGAGGTTGAAGAGGCCTCATTCATTTCTCGGGCGTATCGTCTTGCCCACAAGGCTCAGGCAGGTGGAGGTGCGGGGGTGGGGGT
>NW_013952626.1:256786-264268 GCF_001266775.1 Austrofundulus limnaeus
GGGTGGGAGGGTAAATACAAAAATGACATTACGCTCGTGGTAAGCATGGCACGTAAAGGTTTGTCGTTCTGAAAACATGGTGGTGAGTTCAGGCTCCGTACACCGTCACGGTCACTTGAATATTTAAGTGCTTCCTACTATTTACGTGGCCTCAGCAGGTCACCTGAGTATCTTTATGATGTTGGCATTTTAATTTAACGGAGTCATAATTTTTAAAGACTTTCAATAAAAAGAATTAACCTTTGTGACAAATAAGTGATTTATAGTTTAAGCAAACACTTCTCAGTTTAGCCTTTCTGTTTGAAAGGGAAAAAAAGTGACTCAAATTACACAGAATTTAAAAAAATTAAAAAGTTCAGTGAGTTGCTTTGAGGTTGTAAAYGTGATGTGATCAGTTCTGAATGATGGCAATTATTTTATCTTTTCCTGGGAATTTCCTGACCGTTAGAAGCTGCTGCCTGATTTGAACGTTTCTCCTGTTTTTCTCTTCAGGGGTTTTTTTTTTTCTGCTCAGGGGATAAATCTTACCTGCAGCAGATGACGGCTTTACAGGACAAGGCGAGGTCCAGGAAGTACTGGCGCACTCCGAACGTAAGAGCATATTTAAGGCTCTTTCCGTCAATAATTAGAGCAAAGTCGTTTTCTTTGTAGACGGCGTCGCCCAGCATTCCACAGTGGTGGCTGAGAGTTTCTCTTGTCGACTGCATGATTTAAAAACAACAACGAATATTCAAAATCAGAATAATAAATAATGAAAAAAATGAACCAAATCAAGATAAAAAGAAATAAAAATAATAAAACTACGGTATTTAATAACTGGTACAGTCATCTAAAATTGATAAACTAGACAGATCTGTTTTCTTTACTCATCTCAAACTGCTGCAGATTTTTTAAATGTTTATTATGATTTTCATTTTCATTACATTTAGACTCTGAGACATTAACTCTGGTCAGTACAGTGGATAAACTCTGTTTTCCTTACAGTGTATGCATCCGTGATGATGAGAGATGCTGAAAAAAGTGTAAATCTAAAACTGACTGAATGGATAGAGGGTTAAGATCATTACTGCTTTTATCTTTCTGTCCTCCTCTCCACACATGGTGAAGTCATCAGCACATATGAACTAATATTTGAACAGAAATCTTATTGAACAGGTAGATGAACCGCTGGTTTTTCCTCAAAAACACTAAAGTAATCACTAATAAAATAGTATAGTACAATATTTAACACAATTACAATAAGTTAGGAATTTAAAACAACTTTTTTGTAATAGTATAAATAATAGCATATACAGTATAAAATAATATATTATATATGTAATCAAATCCAAGTGTTTTAATTAAAAATGTATAAATAACTTGTATAGCAATCAGGCAGGTCAAACATATAGATACAGTCTGTATCTATATGTTTGTATACAATGTGTTTAACATAAAGGGCTTAACAGAGGCTCAAACAGCTGAAATAGTTTAAAAAATGGTGGCCATTAACAGAAACAGAGGAGGAAGAGGTCTGGCCTGGTGTGGAGGTCAGATATGTCAAAGTATTCAGATTGCACCATGGGGACCGTGCAACTTTCGCTTGGCATAACAAAACTCTGAAACCTCAGCTTAAGGGAAATATTTGGAGAGAGGGGCTTTATGTTTCACAAAGCGAGAGCCGGAGAGTGAGAGACACGCACGGAGAGAGATGATGGATTAACGGGAGAGAAAGCGAGCAGGAGGATACCAGCAGAGAGCAGCTGTGAGGACTTATCCAGACCTGATGGGATCTGTAAAACAGCATGAGGAGACGAGCAGCGGACAGACGCATGTGTGTTAAGGCCAGAGGACCCAAAGGTTGAGATATTCAGTCAAGTACAACTACTCTGTTTGAGTTATCAGAGACATTTCTGATTACATCTCGTCGCTAATGCATGAATAAGCTGTTTACAACTCAAGTACGTGAAAGAATTCACATTGTTTGGGACACAAGCAATGTATCATAAAGTGTGATAAGCAGAGTTTACCATTTCCTCAAGTACTACGCTCATTTCTCCCCTTATTTCCACTGAGGAATTTTAACTCTAATGCTACATGTCTCCTCCTAAAGCCTCTTTGTTATGGCTATAATCACCAGTTCAGCCTATGTGACGAGCTAGTGTTTAGTTTTTGGAACGGTTATGTAGTGTCCATTCAGAGATCAACAAGAGCGTCCCGTAAAGACTGGGCTCCATTGTTGAAACGGGCCTTGAGTGATATAGCCAACAGGACGTGACACTCACGATGTGGAATCTGGTCATTTGTATGGATGTAATGTCATCATCTGTCCTCAGCTTGGAGGTCCACTAAAACACATTCTTTCAGCTTAGCTAGAGGTATTTAGACGTACACAAGCAGGTAATGTAGTGTTTCAACGACACAAATCTAGATACAACTGCACCTTGCAACAGATAATTGAATATTTAAAGGGGACCTAATATACAAAATTCACTTTTTTCAGGTTTTTGTTTCTAAAAAAAGTCCAAGCACCAAAAAAAAAAAAAAAAAATAATAATAATAATAATAATAAATGTACTCAGAGGTATTTTTACTATAAGTAAATGTATTTTTCTGTGTCTTGAAATGACCTGTTTTCAAACACCGCCATTTGTGATGTCACAAGTTGCACTCCAGCCCACCCCAACCTGATCTCAGCCCCTCTCCTGGTAACCCAAGCGGAGACTCCGCCCACTTCTTCACAGGACGGTTCGGCTGTTTTAGAACAGTCATGGAGAACAGAGATGCGTGGATTCATTTTATTTTTATTTAACTTTATTTTAATTTTTGATGGCAATGTTCTAGTAATATTAAAGAAAGTTTGTATAAATAATTTCACCATAAACTACTTTGGAAAAATAATACTTTAAACTGAAAAGAAACTGAAAGTAAACTTCTGGCAGGGGGCGGAGCTAACGCAAACAAAAGATTGGGATGGGGTTTCCACAGCAACTTATGCAAAACAGCACGTTCTGAAGAGAGCTCAGAACAGGCAGAACTGAAAAGGCGAAATTTTATTATCTGAGATTAATTTTGTGAATTAAATCAAATGAACATGTTTTGTATAGCCCACAGATGGATCCTAACTTGTTGTAGGACCCCCATATTAGGTCACCTTTAACACGTTTTGCTCTTTAAAGTGTTTTTGAACTGAAGATGAAGAAAGTTTACTTCATGGAATATAGATTTAAGTAATGTTTAGTACACAAATAACATTCTCGAAATTGCTTTGATTACCATCAAGCACAGCAAAAAAAGAAAACCAATAAATCTACGGTATTTTCAGATCTGGCTCTCTGTGTTTRGYGGAGAGCTTTCTCTTCCGCAGTTTYAACAAACTGCTTTAAGTAAGCATCTGCTCAGGCACAGGAGAATGGAAGCTGACATTTCAAAGTGCTTTACGAATGCACCGAACCCACATTCTACCTCGGCTCCATTCATCACGCTTAACAAACGTCTGACAGAGTGAAGCCCGTCCGTCATCACCCAGAAACTCCCACCCGCCCGCCCCGTCGCCCACCACTTCTTGGCATTTTCCTCTTCATGTCTGACAAGCCGAGCCCAGCAGAGTCTTGGCTTCGGCTTCTATGCTCAGCTCTTTCCTGCTGAAATTGCAGGGACTTGCCCTTTTCAGTCCCAGGAACAACAAACTAGGCCCTCCTGCAGGGGGGGTTAACAGACTTCACTGCTGGGCGTCTTAACGATGTTAAACGTGGATTTGAGGATGTGTGGTGGGTTCATGAGAAAGGCTCCCTGTAGCTTTATCCTTTCACAACTGAGACAGTTATTTTAGAGGCTGTGTGAGGCTACTCAAATCCCATTTTTCCTGTGGAAATAGCATTAAAAAGGTTTTTAATTACATTAACTTTTTAAAGGTCTTCCTGTTTTTAATCAAAGTTTTCCAGTCAGGTAATTAGCCCTAATCAAAACATAAACTTTAGTTTTATTAATAAAAATGACACGTGTCTCTTAATGACCTTGGRAAAAAAAAGAAATGTATTACTTTCTCTTTAAGTCTCCAGATATTCTGCAATAATGAATCTTTATAGAAGATGCAGAAAGTACAGACAGCAACGGTAACTGTAGATCAGTTCACCAAGTGAGCATTTCCTGTATCTTAGTCCAGTTTGGTGGAGGAAAAAAAGTATAAAGAAACATTTTTAGTTAAAAAATAAATTAAATATGCATGGTGTACACATTTTGATTTGCTAAAAATGAGGTGCAAATCTTTTATACTTACATCCAGACTATCTTCATTGATCACTAGCATGCCCATGTTCTTTGTTAGAAGTTTGCAGGAATGTCCTGAGATGGAAGAAAAAAAATATATATGTATACTTTTTGCATTTTAAACTATTTTTTAGACTTAAGCAGACAAGTTGTTAAACATATGGGTTWAGATGTTAATCTTATTTCTACATCCAAGGTTTTATTTAAATAAAGGTTTCATAACTCACTAAAGTTATTTACTGTAAACAAACAAACAAAAAAAGAATCAAATTATAAAAAGAACGTGATAAAACAACCAATGCAACATTTTAAGGGGAAGCAATTAAAATGTAACAGCTAAGAGTCAGCGCCTCAGAACATGACTAATGAGTTTGGTTTACAAGAGGTTTGTCAGTTTCCTGTTTTAACAGGCTGTTACAACTCTGGGTTAGCCAACGCGCTCTCTGGGGAGCGCTCTGCTCAGCTCTTGGCTGGGACAGACACTCGGGATCAGCAGCAAGTGGTGAGGGAGCTTCTCGTTGGGGTGGGGGGGACACAGAAATGTTTCATGAACTAAGACTGAAGCCTTCAGTTTGGTGCTGCAGATGTACGAGAGGACAGCCGGCTGTGGCGCAACCACAGAAATATTTGTGGGTTTCAACACTTTGCTTCTGTCTGGAAGGAGGTTTGATGTTGCTTTAGGACGTCACCGCGTAACCTGTCTTCTTTCTGAGAGCGAAGTGGAGATAAGAGCGTGCGGAAAACACACAAAAAGGCTCAGTTTGATACAGTCATCACACACGCAGGAAATGAGGAAGTTACACCCCCCAGTTTTAAAACCAAACAGGCTTGAGTCTGGGGTCTGGCAGATTGTTTTGTTAAGTGCAAAGGTGCAAAAATGCACCGCTGTGTGAAAACGTCTGGCCATCTTAACACTGTCTTTATTCCCTTCCCCCCTTGTCAATTACTAACTCCACCCCCTCCGCGTAATGTATTTACCGTTTGGTTCATTTGAAAGCTCTTTTTCTTTTGATTTGAGCAAAGTTAAATCCTGTCCCTTTCTCCATGGCAGGAGGAAGTAAACACTGGTCCCACAGGCCTTGTGGAATGTGAACCAACACTCATGCTACAGTAATCTCTGTTACGCTTGGGGAGCAACAATTAAAGATGAATATTTACCACAGAGAGCATTAAAAAACAAATAGCATATTGATTAAGAGCTCACATATGTGCAGAAAACTGTTTACTCTCTCGTGTGAGTCTAATTTGGAGTAGAGCACAGTGCTTTATCACCTTGGCAATGAAACAATCTTTCAATATGGGAAAGAGTAAAAAAAAAGTCAATAGTGAGCAGAGGTTTTACAGGGCAACTCTGTCAAAAAAAGCAGAGCTGTAAAAACTCTTGCAGAGAGCATTCGGCTCTGCTGAGCCTCCTCACATCTGGGCACAGTGGGCACAAAGAGCTGATTCAGTCAGGCCTCGGTGGTAGGTGCAGCCTTTGATATCTATTTTTCTAAACTCTGTGCTACCAGCTATAATCAAGGCTGATCTACTTTAGGTATTTCCTCACATTTAAAAAAAAATCATCATACAAGGTCACATAAATGAACTGAAACGGTCAAACAGCATCAGTTATTGATAATATCTTGAAAATCTCAGAAATCTCAGAGGAAGCTAGACGTGTGAGACTTGTCTGCCTAAGTATATTTGCATGTTATTTATTTCACGCGAGTCCGGAGCGCTCGTATATCACTCTGCAACAGATGCTTTCACAAGATATGTGTGACAGAGAAACATTGGACTTGTCAGTAGTTGATCGTGCTGGGTGAGGGATGACTGTGAGACTGGCTGGGGTACCTGCGAGAGAAAAGTACATAAACAAGGCTAAAGTGTGTCTTGATGCAGGAACATGAACGGGACAAGCATCTATAACTCAAACAGCCAGGGTTGTTGTTTTTTTTTTTAACTTTTCTTTACATGTGTTAGCAATTCAAGCATCGGTTTCTTATTATGCAGCTGGTAGCAGAGCTGGGCTTGTACAGAGTCGTGGTAAGAGCAATGTTTCTAGGTGAAAGGGAGCAGATTAAAAAACGTGTTTTTCTGCACAGCTGCAAAAGTCTAAAAAGTGCTGTGTTGACCTTAGAGAGAAACGGCACGACACTTTGCACAACACACATCGGAACACACGTAAAACAAAGTTCAAAGACCAGAAAGTTGTTGTTTCTTACCAATATTGATGGCTGTTTCCTGTTTGTCTCCAGTCAGGATCCAGATCTTAATGTCAGCCTTAATTAGAGTCTCGATAGTTTCAGGCACCTTATCTTGAAGCTTGTCCTCGATCGCCGTGGCCCCGAGGAGCTGCAGATTCTGCTCCAGAGAAAGTTAAGCGGGGGGGAAAGTCAGTAAGTAGGAAACATAACAGAGGAAAGCCTTTTAAAACCTCATGTGTCAGACAAAAATCTGAGTCGGGGTTGTGTCACTCAATCAGCCGTGTTTTTCCTTCTCATCTGCTGCGTTTGTTTACTACAAAGTAAAACCGCCGTGGGGCTTAGGCGGTTTTGCATCAATTACAGCACCCCCCTTTCAGTGCACATCTCCGGACATGATTTCCACACCAGCTCAGCCACAAATACGGTTGGCTGTATTTTCCCAGGAAACTCTGCGGTTCTTTGGGATTGGTTAAGGACTTGTAAGGGCTCATCACGGGGCCAAACATTTGACAAGACCCAGGGGCTGACAGGGAGACAGCAGCCAGCAGCCCAGGAAAGGCCAGGGAAGTTCTTTAGTATGCCTGTCCCTGCTGTAGTTCTGTCCATTTTAATAACTGTGAACCACATAATATAGAGCAGTGTATTTACAGAAATTCTTAAGTTAAAGTTCCTGTGATGTGTATATCCTTCAGATAAAGAAAGTCAAATAAAACAACTTCATATTTAAGAAACTTTGCATAATACACATGATTTTACTCATTTTGTCATATAATTTGTTTATTTTCTTTTGAACTTGGCTCAGCTAAAGTGAAACAGGAAGTGACATCAAAGGGGGAACTCTTTAAAGAGTAACTTACCCGAAAATTAACTTTTTTTTGCTGATAAACTGTCTAGAATGTGTCTAAAATGTTATATAGTACTGTTTCTGTGCTAATTTTGATGTTTTTGTGCGTATTTGTTGAAATCTGTAATATATGGTCTAAAAACATCTTTTTGCTGCACACATGGGTAGAGCAGTGGTACTGCAGGCTAATTTGCATGTTGG
>NW_013952626.1:264278-276200 GCF_001266775.1 Austrofundulus limnaeus
CACACACACACACACACCAGCAGTACGTCCTGCACAGCGGGAGGGGAGGAGGGAAAAAGGCAAAAAGGTAACGGGGCAGCTGCAGCCCTAACGGACCGAACTTCAGTCAAACAAGACCCAACACTTTTATTCATGATTTAAACTAGAGATCTTGTGAGCAGCTGCATGCTTTTATTTTTTTTTATGTCAGGCTGTCTCGGAGCGCTCCACCTCCTCTGTCTGGTGCTGGTGTGGTGTGAGGCAGACAGCTCAGCCGAGGCTGCTGGAGCTGGAGCTCAAGGTCCTGACCCAGGAAGCCAACATGAGTCAGTCCCAGACTGAGCTGACTTGATCAAGTCTCTCTCTGCCTCTGGTGAGGAGGGGGGTGAAAAATCCTCCACCTCAGACCGTTCAGAGATGTAACTATCTGAGTCGCTGTGGTCAATCTCCATGTAGCATCAATTATGCTAATGCTAGCTGTCACGTTCTCCCGTCCTGGCTACACCTCTGCTCTCTAAGCCCCCACCACCACCACCACCCACACCCCCTCCCCTACCCACTTTGATGCATTTTTCAAATTTCGCCTTGGAGCGGAGTTATCTTGGGGTAAGATACACGATAGACAACTCTGGTCTTTATTGAAACAATATTTAAACTTTAACAGTTCTTCATCTCTCTGACGGTGACTCATAATAATCTAAAGAAACGTCCGATTCTTTTCTACAGTCTGTCTTAGCTGTTGTAGCAATAATGCTCTGTTCACATGTAGACATTCCCCTTTGACATCACTTCCTGTTTCTTCACATGCGAACATCTTAACAACTGCTCATCTCAGCAGTGTGAAGTTAGTTTTGCAATATGTTATTAATGTTATCTTTCCAAATACATGTTCATATTTATTACAAAAATTTGATGTCACAGGCGCTTTAAATTGAATACATTTTTTTTTAGTACTATCACAATATTTTTTAATACCAACAGGACTTTGTGCTGCAACTGTAGCAGCAACTTCTTGAACTTCAGTTGGGGGTAGTGTCATTTTCTTAACTTTGGCATTAAATGTACATTATTACAGTTACTTGATATATAATTACTTCTTTGCCTCATTAAAATACTGATTTATATATACAATTATTTGTTATTTAATTCTAAACAAAAAAATAAAGCCATTTCAGTGTTCTAAGGAAAGATTTTTAGGAGATAGACTGGGTATAAATGAGTAGTTGTTCAAAAAAATAACATGTCAGATGAGGTTTTTAATACGTTTTAAATGGCCTTAATGTTTGCTAACTTACTACTTTTTACAACTCAGTGGACACCCAGAACAAAAAATAAAGCTTAGGGTTGCAATGTTCCAAAGTCTATCATAATTTTTTTTTTTAAATCAACAACAACAACAGTAGCCTTTACAAGTCTATATTTAAAATAAGCTCAAAGTGTGCAAACTGATAGGCTGCCTTCCCTCAAAAATACTGTTTCCTAACTGACGGACGACCAAAGATAAGTGCAACTGGACTAAAGTAGAACTGAGTGATACTAGAAAAACTCACCATGTATAATATTATTGTTTAGTATTGTAATGATGATAACAATTGTGATTAACTCACATTTTTTCCTCACTCCTAACTTTCATTTCTGTTACCATCTAAACTAGGTGAGGAGATAAAGACCAGTAACTGTGTTGGATTGATCAAATTTATCATTAGCATGCAAAACATGAAATCTAATAGCCTTAATGACTTAGTGAAGAGATGACCTGACTAACTTCAGATTTGTAATTTCTGACACAAAGTCTCTCCTTAGAATTTGACCACAGCTCTATTGTGCCCTCATGTGGCATTACTGTGCATATTTGTAGGAGTGGGTGGATCTGATGTGTGCTGAACCCCAAACCCCTGGCAGCAGCAGAAGCAGCAGCCAGTGCCACACTTGGATCATTAGGCAGYGCACATTACATTTCCCTCTTTCAAAGCTTTTATGTTCGGATCATGATTGATTGCCTCCATTTGTTTTGGGCGGCCAAGAGCAGCCGCAGACACGCCAAGAGTCTGATTTACAGCTGTGGCTTCCTTTGTTTAACGCTTCCATACAGTCCAGCCTCACAGAAAACCAACACTACCTGCTGGTGAAATCTTCAGTCTCGCATAAAATGGGCACAATTTTGAACATTTACAGACATAATTACACTTCCCCAACCGGCTACACCAAAGTTCGTGCCAAGTTCACTCTCACTGTAGAGCCGTTTAAAAAAAACTGCTTTGTTGTGTTTTTGCCTTGCAGCAACAAAAAATAATTAGACAAAAACAGGATGCGAGCTTTTTTCTTAGCACACCTTTTCGATCAGTTCGTAGCTTTCCTCCAGTTTCAGGGTTCGGTTCTGAAGGGAGGTGCTGGCTCTGTGGTGGATCTCCTGCCAGTGCTGAAAGGACGACTCGCTGATGTCTGCCACCGCAAAGCACAGAGTGCGCAGTCCTGAAAGTTTTCAAAGACACAATCAAAATGCCCCGGTCCAACGCCATGACCTTTTACAGTCCAACATGTGGCTCTCTGTTTAAAGTAGACATATCAAGCAAAATCCACTTGTTTAGCTGTTAAAAGCTGTTTGTGTTGTACTTGGAGTCGCTATGAGTGCAGAGAATTTGAATTTACCGGTAGTCTCTCCTGGTGCTGCGTAGATATCTTTAAATTCTGTTTGGGGTGCCATATTTTTCAACCAGTTCAGTTTTCTGAACAGACAGAACTACCAAATAAGGTCTGGACTTACCAAGTAGAATTTGGTGGTCTTCATTCTCCTCTGGCTCTGGGTCAGACTCTGACTAGATGGACAAGTCTTCCCTTGCTGACATCTTTTAATTCATTTGTAAATAAAAAGTTTCTGCACCTCCATATAGTTGTGAACCCCTCTATCAAACTTGAATAAACCGCTCTGGAAGCTGGAGGGAAGGGGGATGAAGCGCCTCATAAAGAGACAGCCTCAAAATGAATTGATATGTGATACACTTCAGAAAAGAGGTGAAGGAAGGGCTTGTGGAGTTACAATAAGGAGGAGTTTGGAACAAAGCATTGAATTTCCACTTTATATAGACCCCAACAGAATGATTTAAATGGACTATTTCGCGGATACCATTCAGCGCCGCCTACCGGAAGCRGCGYRCAATGGTTTGTGGGATTGTTTGGGGGCAAACAAAAGAAACGTAAACGATGGGACAGGTTATAAAATTTAAAAGTTTGGATTGTTGCGCATTTTAAAAAGTTTATTTTGGTTCCCGAGGTACCAACTTCAAATCAGAAAAAGGACAAACTCATCCAAAACTTTTACCTGCTCAAATGTTGGAATTAGTGTCTAAATGATAGGATCAGGATAGGACAGGAAAGATGGCGATATCTGCGAAATAGTCCACGTGAATAAAAAGGATTTAAAAGCAGGATATGTCTTCTTTAAATTTGAGCTCAAATAGAAGGAATCAATCTGAGTCATTATAGCTCGAGACATGAGGACATGAATCAATATATCATTATAATATAATAATTAAATGACCAAGTATGGAAAGAAACTTGACAGAAAATATTTTTTTACTGAACGTGTAACCTAAAACAAATGCAGAAAACTGCATTCGACACCATTCAACTTTTTTATTTTGCACACATCTATTTTATCTGGACTGTTTATTTGATCTTCACAAATAAACCAGTAGAAACTTTTAGAAACATATTAAATAAGAATCTGATCACTTTATTCACTTAAATAGACAAATTTTCAACTTCTGTAATAATAGGCATTTCATAATGCACCAAATCTTCTTGTATTATTAACTTGGACTGAACTGGATTTGAATCTGGATTTGTTTTGTACTAGTTTGGACTTTTATTTCTCCGCCCTGAGATGACTTTCGTTGTGAACTGGCGTTATGCAAACACACTGGAAAATAATTGATCTTGTTGCCATTTTCAGCTCTTTCCAAATGACTGACTGAAGAGCTTCACAATCTGTCCTGAATGCTATTTTTAGCTCACATCAAATATTTCTGATGACATCATTTCGCCGTGCTTCACCAGGGGGCAGCAGGAGCACAGAGCACAAGAAACAAACAGTGTCTGCT
The DNA here is from genome assembly GCF_001266775.1 of Austrofundulus limnaeus. Classification (NCBI taxonomy): domain Eukaryota; kingdom Metazoa; phylum Chordata; class Actinopteri; order Cyprinodontiformes; family Rivulidae; genus Austrofundulus; species Austrofundulus limnaeus. The sequence goes on from NW_013952626.1 coordinate 268,358, forward strand.
GTTTTACACCCAAAAGTGCATTGCCCTAATTTATTTTACCTGCAAACAAAAAACTTACACCTTAAATAAATAAATATATGTGGAAGGAGAAAATATCTATGGGAAAAATCAAATTCACTGTGCTTCGAAAACAGAAAATGTGACGAAATGCTGCAACTTAGAGGCGACTTCAGACAGGGGGCGATGTTTCTCCACTCACCCTCAGTGGCAAACTGCTCCAAGTGCTTTAATGTGATCTCTTTGTACCTCGAGCTGTCTGCCAGACGGTCGTAGATCACCGTGTCCTGAAGGAAGCAAACCCTCATTGGTTAGTGAGACCCAGAGAGGAGAAACAGAAACATCCTGGACTCAAATAGATCAACTCACACCTACAATTGTTTCAGTTTCATAAAATCCTTAAAAATACATCACATGTAATTTGTTGAACTTGAATTTACATTTAATCTTGAGTGTATAGAAAAACATGTTTGCTGCACAGAAAAAACATTGCCTCTTCCGTACAGAGTGTCGCTGCTACTGATCCAAGAGGTTCTGCAGACTTGTGCTAGCAGGGATGATGAATCAGGTGGTTCTATTGGCTGATCGTCTTCATGTGATGCTCAGTTTGTGTATCTGACTGTGTCACATAAAGCACATTTTATCCTGCTGCTCGCTGAAAAGATTTCCTGATATGAGCAAGAGGCATATAGAGAGGGTTCAGCTCTGAGCGTGTGTGTGTGTGTGTGTGTGTGTGTGTGCGTGGCAATGCTGAGTGATGATGGGCTGTCATTCGTTGCCATGGAGAGGGACAGACACTCACAGCTCCTTTGCAGTAGAGGCGGATCTTCCCAGATGGGGTGCGCATGATGACCGACATCCTCTTTCTTGCGCTAAGAAACAAACAAACAAAAATAATAATAAATAAAAAGATAAAGTCAAAATGAAAAAGATAAAAAAGAAGGTGAAATTAAAGGACTAGCATTGTTTTTAAGACATGCTTATGGTTTTGGTCAATCCTTGTAAATGATGTTATGCGCCATCTGATCTCATRTCAGAGTATGTGTTGGTAATGACTCTCAGCTACTACCACACCCAACTTTAAACAGGGCTCCTACAGTTTAAAGTAAGTTAAATTTAAGAATTTTTAACGCCAAGTGAAATTAAATTTAAGACCAATTTCATAATAAGCCCAACTGACAAAAAATAAATAAATAAATAAAAAATAAAAACTGTGACAGAAACTGATGAATCAAAGTATTTTTGGTTGAAGTATTAAAATATTGCTAATAGATCAATTGTTTTTATCCATATCTAACTATAGCAGAAACATTCTTAGCAGTCAGTTTTAAACTTAATTTAATTTCTGGAAATCCTCTAACRACCCAAAATTTGGAGTTTTAGGACCCACARTGGGGTCTAAACCCCAATTTGCTGTAGATGAAACCTTAAAGTGCCTGTGACATCAATTTTTTGTAAGAAATATGAATGCATTTTTGAAAAGACATTATTAACATATTATGAAACAAATGTCACACTGCTCAGATGGACAGTTGTTCAGAAATTTGCACGTGAAATAACAGGAAGTGATGTCAAAGGGGAATGTCTGCATGTGACAATTTAAAACAATTATTTTTACCAATTATTTTAATATTTGAGATGAATTACAATCATCCTATTTACAATGTGTTAACATTTTTAAGACTTCTGAAAGATTGATTTAAGACATTTTAAGKCTAATTAAGGCCTTATTTTTGGATCGATGAATTCAATGACTTTTAAGACTTTTTAAGGATCTGCAGGAACCCTGTTAAGTGCCTGTGACATGCCTGTCCATCGAATACAATAAATCAAAGAAAACACATTTTTGTATACGAAACCTTGCATAAAAAATGTGATTTTTATCCATTTTATCACATAAGAGGCATATTTTCWTTTGAACTTGGCTCAGACAATGTGAAACAGGAAGTGATGTAAAAAAGGAACACTTTAAGAAAGAGAACTCTGTAATCTTTGTTTATTGAAACAATATTATCTGAACTCTGACTCGTCTTCATCTCTTTCTGATAGTGACTCAAAATAATCTAAAGAAACATCAGATTCTTCTCTAAAGTCTGTGTCGTTACCTATTTTATCTGTGCTTTGTTCCATGCAGATATTCCCCTTTGACATCACKTCCTGTTGCTTCACATGCAAATATCTCAGCAACTGTACATCTAAGCAGCGGGAAATTATGTTTGCTATATGCTAGTAATGTTATCTTTCCAATAAYGCTTTTATATTTATTTTAAAAATTTCATGTCCCCAGGCACTTTAACTCTGTTTAAATCTGTAAAACTCAGTTATTTCTGTCCTTTCTCAGTGGGGGCTGTGGCAGCCACCTTGAATAGGTTGACACTAAAAGAGAATTGATTGTAGAGGCACACAAAACTATGTACACACAAGCAGCTTTACCATCACAATGTCTGTTCCAAAAGCAAAAAGCTATCAACATCTCAGTAAAACCACAAAATTACCCAAATCATAAAAAAATAAAAGGTGACATAAAACATAACTAAAGATTCTACCACAGTAATAATTAAAATATTTTTTAAATACCTTGTAAACTCCAGCACATGAAGTAGTTCGTATTTTTCCTCTGTTCCAAGCTAAATGAAAGAAACAGAGAAATCAAAATAAATGTATACAGAGAGACCCTTAACTTTGTTTTATCAGACAGTTTATTTTCAGTAACACAAATCAACCCTTCCATCTTTTTCAAATCAGCCTTAATTGCAGTTTAAATGTGTTTATCAGTTGCCTCTCCTGAGCTGACAGAGGGGGAAAAAAAACAAGGTAAAATTCAATTAACTTCCTTAATTGTGAGAACTGCTAGGTACAAGACAAAGTGATTAAGTAGACGCTAAAGAGCTTTAGAAAGTCTCATGAAAATTAAGAAATAGGACAGACTTCTGGAACACAAAATGTTCTGACTGGAGATTGAAAAAAAAAGATTCTGGCCTTTGAGCCTCAGGGTTTTTCTGTGTAATTATCAGGTTAGGTAATTAAGCTAACAAAAGGATGGGTGGCCTGAGCCTTAGAGAGGACACACCACCGCAGGTTGGGACATAATTACAACAGTTGTGGTAATTTTTATTCCTAAAAGCAGCACAGCAAACCTTTTTATAGTTTATTAATAAACGCTGTGTCACCTGATCCAAACAAATTACCACTATCACACTGAGACATTTTACTTTTAGATTACGAATTAGCATTTTTATTTTACCTAAGTATTTAATAACACATGCTTTACGTGTTGTTTATTGCATTGTTTTCCTTAGATTCAGCCTACATTCTTGTCAAGACTGTCAGTTGCCCTTATTTTTTTATTTATTTGAAGTCACGCCAGGCCATCATGAAGTTTAAAAGCTTAAGAGAATCCATCCATCATCACAATAACTTGCTGTGCTCCCATCCAACTTGTCTTCACTTACCATTTCCACAATCACACTGTCTGGAGTCCGTCCAGAAAATACAAAGCCAAGGTTTCGAGCTGCTCTCACCAGAGCTCCTTCATCTTGAAAACAACCAAAAACTTAGTTATATGGAAGATGAAGTATATAAGTAAATAGTAAAATATATGGGATGTCATTAGATGATTTAGATAAATATAGTATAAATTTATGTTTTCTATGTAACATCGGATGAAGCATATGTTTGTATGTATGTATTATTTAAACCAGGGGTGTCCAAACATTTGGTCACATGGGCCAAAATCATAAAGTCAGAAAGACTTGAGGGCCAAAAACATTTTTCCTTTACGTGCTCAACAATAAACTAAGCAYTGAATACTTTAATTAAACAAATAAAGTAGTCAGATTTATTGCTGGAAATGGATTTGTCAATTAATCTAGATCCAGAACTTTAAAAGTGTTTTGCAGGTTTCCCTTATTAAAATAAATTTTCTAGGTTTCAGTTGAGGAAAAAATAACTGAATTTAATAAATTCTGATCAATAAAATCAGGATTTAGCTCACTCTTACGTTGAAAATGCTTGCTGTATTCAGACAAATTTAATAAATTAATTAAAAGCAGATTGGAGTGCAGCAAAATCAGCTTTTGAGTAGAAGTCACAGGATAGATGTGGAAAAATATAATTGGTATTGTCATCAATATTTTTTATTGTAATATTTTACTTTGGTTGTGATAAATTTGCCCTAATAATAAATAGTAAGTCTCCATCTACATCGAATGCCTGTTTCGGGGGGGACATATTTATAAACAAATTAGTATAATACTTGAACTGAAGTCAGGGGCCACACAAAATCAGTTCCGGGGCCACAAATGGCCCCCGGGCCATACTTTGGACAGCCCTGATTTAAACTATGGATATAATATTGATATAAAGGTATATTGAAGAATGAAATGTTGTTTAAATGGGTGGGAATTAAATTCTTATGTTACAAAACACTGTTTTTGTATTCTTGTGTATGTGTTTATAYGTATATCCATATACATATGTATATGCTATGCTTTCTTGTTTTGTTTTTTAATTTCATTTGTTGGAAGTATATCTACCTAACGTATCTACCTAACCATCTACAGCACCTCCACAAACAGAAAAACCCTGATTGTCTAGAGAAATGAGTGTGGAACTTAAGGAACGTCCAAACATAAAAAAAATTGAGAGGTATAAAAATGTTATTAAATATATAGGGATGCTGAGTATGTCTGATTATTATTATTATCATTTACTTTTTTTATTTTAATTTTTTTTGTATTTTTTTGCAATATGTGGAGATGTTTGGGGCTGTTGTGCGTACATGTGTGTATGTATACATTTATGTGTGTATGTATATTCACTGCATGTAGATGCACATTTACATTTATGAATATATTCTGGTATTATACAAAATTCTAGGTAAACAGATTGTTGTTTTAATCTTTATAAAATTGTAACTTAGAATAAGGAAAAAGTAGAATTTACTATTATGTTTTATTTTTATTTTTTTTGTTAATAAGCTTCGGAGAAGGATGGGATTAAATAAGTTTTTGACTTCTTCCCATTCCTTTTCAAATACGTTAATTTTGTTATCACTTTTTATCATTTTTTTGTTTTGTTTTGTAGACATGTTTGAAATAAACTAAAGTATAATTAAACTAAATGACATAACATTTATGCACACACAGGTTATTATTTCTAAGAAATAAAGAAAATAGAGAAAAACTACCAGTTAAGGCTATCAAACTGCTTTGATTTCTTTAGGGATGTGAGGTTTTTTTCTTTTTTTTCTTTTCAAATATTTGTTGTGAACTAGAAGAAAATTTTGAAGGCCATGTTTTTATTTAACAGTAAGCACCCTCAGTCTGTTACTTAGATTGAAAGATCACAGTGAGGCTAAAAAAAATTCAAAGCAACACACACCATGTAATTTGCAAACAGGACACTTTTTTAGAGCATTTCTGGCTCTCGCGTGCTCTTCTGAATATAAACGGCATGAAATACTGAAGCCAAGAGGCCGTAACACTCTGCTCCCTCGGCTCAGCCGAAAGAAACTTAATGGAAAATTAAACATTACAGAGAAGCGGCGAGCACGGTATCTTTACAAAGCACCTGGAAGCAGGGCCAGAATCCTCTGATGTGAATTAGTAGAGCTGTAGCTAAAGGCCTGCTGTATTTACAACCTTTCCAGCACAAGTTTAAATTAAAAACGYWGTCAATTTGTCTTCAAGCGCCATCTAAGACAGGAAYGGTCTCTATAATTTTCACATTTGAGCCCCCTAAAGGCTGCACGTGCCAGAGCTAATCATTCCCCCATTTTAAMTACACATGAAGTGTAAGGGTGTGATACTGATAGGAAGAGTAATAAGTTCATGTATTGCATCATTGCTTCCTATTTGCTGCTTGCTCAGAAGTTGATCAGATTTTCTGGTGAAATTCTCAACCTACGTCTATATTTTATATTTGATATTTGACATCCTAAAAGGAGCAGGTGGGAAGAGGCCAGATCAAATGTAAACACTGTACAAAACATACAAAACAAGTACATTTGTGAATAAGTATGGCTAACAATTTATACAACTAACTGAAAGGAAGACATTTGCAGTCGTGTAGGGCAAACCATCACCTTGGCAGGATTCCAGCGCTACATCTTTTGTATAGGAAAAAAGTGTGATACCTGGAGATGCAGCTTGGTAGGTGATTTTTCCATCTGTACGCTCGGGGACTGCAGTGTGACAGATGGCCATCATGGTCATGAACTCCAGGATAACAGCAGCTGTGGGCTACAGAAAGCAGAAAGGGCACATTGACTTTTAATGTTCTTAAATAAAACATGGAACAGACGCAGAACAATTATAAAAGACCTTGATGCRTTTTACACATCTTGTTCTGATCTGTGGGTTTTAAAAATGATTTACGGCAGCCTTAAAGTTGAAGAAAAACATTAACTAATTTGACGTCTTCCCCGGTGTTTTCTTTCTTTATTTAAAACCAACCGAAGTGTTTGTCAGCACCTCAAAAACATGTGGCTTCAGTTCTTAGCAATTAGGTTTAAGCAAACAAACAAGCACTGGTAGCAAGCCAATTGGGTCACATAGAGCATGCCTTCAAGATTCAAGCTCTGACACACATTTAGTCATGCTTTTTCATCCAATATAAACTAGCCTCAGCTAAYGGAAAAAAGAGCCCAACCTACATACTGAGGGCATTTACATTAATGAAGGCACCAGTATGACTAATCTGCCATGGGGCAGACTCAGACAGGCATCTGCTGAAGCTCCTATCTAACACCGGAGGACCACCAGTTTGGAGTCGGCGACTACAGYTGAGTCAGAGAAATCAGCAGCCTCGAAGCTGAAGGCCTGAATAATCTAACAAATAAAGCTATTGTTAACACGGAGCTAAAAACAGACGGAGCAAACTCCAATTCCTACTTTATCATCACCTCGAGCAATCAATACAGCCTTCAGGAACKTACAGTTACACAGTGAGTACACAAATAGATTGATAGTACTATTTAGAGATGCTGAAAAGTGCTTTCCTCCTCTTTTCAAACACAAAGCTGAGCGCTAAAGCTTAGTGCAATACTTGTTTTATTTTTATTTTCAACTGGCATTGAGAACGATGATGAAAGGAACAAAGGAGAAAATAAATGATAGGGTACAAAAAGGGTGAATCAAAGAGACCCTCGTGAGTGAAAATACACAGAGACCATTACASTCCAGGTGGCAGCGAGAAGCCCCTCTGTCTCCTAGCAGCATGCTAATCTGCTCTGAGTTGACAGGTACCCTCTGAAGGACATGTCGGTGTGGATACATGTCTGAGAAGGTGTAAGGGAGATAGATACTGTGTGGGAACAAGATTTAGAGCTCAAGATTGATGGTGTGGAAAGCCAAGAAATCAGTCAGCAAATAACTCTCTCAGTTAATGGTTGTTTACACTTGTGTTTTCATATATTTAAAAGGAGAGCATTATGCAAAATGAACTATTTTGAGCTTTACATTATGTTATAATGCCATTCCCTCATCAAACCACTCCCGTCCCACAGAGCACCCCTCCCCCACACAGTTCCACTAGACTAGCAAAACATATCTTAAAAATGGTGGATATTCATAAATTCATTGCTAAACATGGCTTCATAAYGATTTACATTTATAGTTGCTTTGCAAAAGTAGCTTAACATTGAGAAAATAAATAGGAGATATCCAGTTTTAACAAGCTGAAAAGTCTTGTAAGAGCCTCCGTACTCGCTCCGATTCTACGGAAAACATACTCTGCAGGTCCAACGTGGGATTAATCAAGTAAGGTTCAAATGAGTTGCCATTTTCCAAAACAGATAACATATTATAAACACATTATAAACACATTATAAAATGCTGCTTTTTTT
>NW_013952626.1:277164-288698 GCF_001266775.1 Austrofundulus limnaeus
GTATAAGGCATGAATTGTTACTCAAGAAGGAATTAAACCTTTATTGTTTTTTCTTTCATTTTTTTGTACGTTGTAAATCGAAGATTTTTTAAAATTTAATTTATTTAAGAAAAGGGCAGAAATCATAAGATTCTTTTCTTCTTCTGCTACCTTTCATTTAATTTTTTTGTTGTTGTATGTTGAATTTATGTTGTTTTGTTTTAAATGAATAAACTTTATAAATAAAATTTAAAAAAGACAGGTCAATTTTATGGCGCTTCGATCCAATTTTGTCAAAATAATTTTGATAAACAGCATTTTCATAACAACTGATGGTAGCAGTTACTTGGTTGTGGCATAGAACTGAACTACTAAGTGCCAGGAAAATACATAATTCTCCCTACTTTAATGTTTTTTAGTGTGTTACTTTGAGAACATTAGCTATTTTAAGTGTGTTTTGTTTATAAATATGTATTTTAAAATGTCAAGGTTTGTCAGTGTAAAGCATTCATAATCATAAGCAAAGCCTTATAATCAAGCCTCATCAGAATAATCATAAGCTAAGATGTCATAAATGATGTAAAAGAAAAGAAAACAAAAGTGTGGTTCCAGAAATGTGGTTGGTAATTAGCGGTGGGTGAGGGGCTAGCAGTATGAAGCCGAAGCAGATCTTAGACCAGCTCATTGTGTGAACAGATTCTGCTGTCATAACAAAGAAAACATCACAGTGGGATTACCATTTTCCCTCATCGCCAATATTGTATGTAATTAGATCTGACATTCTCAACTCCGTGCTGTAGCTGACTCATGAGCAAATCAATCATCGTCTTCCCCCAATTTGTGACTRCAGATGGTCATTACTGCTCCTCTTAATCCATATACAGGGAAGACATGTGCCTAAGACTGTACGTAATTTATGATAGTTTCTTGCTTGGTCTTCTGGGSTTTAAGGAGTTTCTCACCATGAAACRGCAAAGCAACCCTGATTTCACTTATTTTATTGTAAACAAAAACAGTATTCCACCTTGCAGCACTGTTTTAATGAAGAGTATATTGAATTCTTTGGTCTCTACATTTGTCACAACAAGGCACATTTTGGCATTTTGAAGGAGCGACATAAATGCCGAAACAGTTTCTYTAGTTTAAAATGGAAAGAATACATTACGTAACCGCACACAATTAGATCTAAAATCCCTCTTAAGTTTTCCTAAGCAGAAGCAGCAGGCAGGCAACGGGGATCCCTGACATTACTTACGTGATTACTTTGGAGGTTTTCCAGTAAGCTCGGGTCATTAAATCCAGCCTCGTCTGATGAGTGTGTGCTGTGCCTGAGGAGGAGGAAGTGAAGAGGTCAGCTCATCAAAACAGCTAAACATAAAGCTCAAAAAAAGCAAAGTGGAGCGTGGCATGAGGTTTTTTCTTTTCTTTTTTTTTTCAGAAAAACACAAAACATGCACACATTACAATTTGCCAGATGTAGCCCGATACATTTGCATGACTTCTTTTAGAGGTACAACAAAAGAAGTTAAAACTGTAAAGAGGTCACTGAAAAAATGGCCCATCTTCTCACTTTATTACCTCAATACTGACAAACCATTTGGTGCCAGCAGTATTGCCATCTGTTGAATCCACTACAGTGCAGGCAGAATGCAAATGTTGGCTCCCAAAGTTTCAATAAAATAATAACTCAAGAGACCGTTTGGGATTCAGCCCCCACAAAAAAAAAAAAAAAAAAAAATCAATAAAAATCTTCGAGAAAGCCTGCAAGATCTTTTAAAGCAGCAAAACTCAACATTTTACATCAAAGACTTCAAACCTCAGTGTGATCTGCAGAAGCCACACCCATGCTGCAAATCTCTGAGAACTGTCTTGAGCTTCAAATGTGAGAAAGAGATTATAAATGGGCGAGGAGCTGCCAGTGTCGAAGTTAGACGTTCACAGGAGGACAAGGTGCATAATTTCAGCCTCGCGAGAAAATTACTCACCGAAAAACCTGCCTTTATTTAATTCATTCCCACCGATATTTACTGAGCCACAAACAATAATAACCTCTGATTTATTTGATTAAAACTGTCCGTTCACATCAACARATACGCACAGTCACAAACAGCAAGTTCCCAAAGTACTGCACGCACACAGAAAAATAAACAAGGTCACGTTTTCCACAAGCTATCACGGCACTAATACATCACAGAAGCAGGAAAATAAACGACCATCATCGTACACCCATCATCTTACCAGTCGTCCTCTGCAAAACTAGCCTCCTCAGCCTCAGGGATGTGACTGTTGAAGCGAAGGTGGAAACAAAAAAGCATCTTGTTGACTTCAGTGAACATTCAGACGCCAGTTTTAGAGTTAGAGTGGGTTCTTCTATGAGGTTAAAGTATGGTAGGTTAGATGTAAGGCGTTGGAAGTTAGAGGATTAAAGCAAGCTTGTTAAATTATTCATTTTCATTCATAACGTTTCTTWTACTGCCAGGAGCTACATACTACCAGCACAAAATTTAAAATTCATCTTAGCACRAAGGGGAGAACACAAAGAAACACCTTGTACTTCATTTAAAAGGACATTTGAGATGCCTGAAAGCATACATATGCTTATCTAAAGTTATTACCAACACACACACACAAAAAAAGTTATGAAAATACCCATTAAGAATAAATCAAGTTAAATAGGATTACATGTAATTTGTTATGATTTGAAATGGTTCTGCTGGGAATTGTAGCTAATATCTAACTGTGTCTATCTTTAATATATTCAAAGAAAACTGCAAAGGGTTCCAGATAAAAGCTTTGTGCAACACTAACCAGTTCCGTTTGCRTGGCTTTTTATGTCTTTGTATAAACACCTCTGCATTCCCAAACCTTCGAACGTCGATAATTTTGAGCTCTTTCAAAGTTTCTAATAGAAATGTTTTATCGCTAACCAACTAATTTTGCTTCCCCGATATGTTAGCATGTAGCCAGGTGGAGATACATCAGGTTGACATGTGGTGCACATGCGCAGTCACAGCCAGAATAACATGATCAGAATAAGYGTTTGKATGCACGCCGCTCGGATCATCAATMGRCAACCAACCAACCGTCTCATTCAGATCACAAACTCATACCAATCGAGCTGAATCCGRTCAAAATATTCCAGTTGGGGCGTTTACATGATGCATTTTGTTCTGATTGGTTGTTTATTCTGATTACTTGCATCCATGTAAACATACTGTTTACTGACTTAAGTTGTGAGCATTTAGGAAGCTGGTAGACTTTAGCTGCTAAAGATGCTGCACACAACAATCTAGTCTTCACCCAATAGGTCTGAAATTTCAGTGCAAGTTTTGACTTACTGTTATTCTATTAACGAAAAAAAAACATTTCATAACTAAATGCACATTTTTGTATCTTAGAAGTACAGAATTAGTTAACAGTAACAGTCTCCACAGGACATTATAGCTCTGTTGATGTGTGACTCTTTTGCTTCCAGTTAAACATTTCTATCATTTGCAGCAACAAATACGTCTGAATCAACAAATTATTTAAAAAATATATTGTTCTTATAACTTCAACCTAATATTTTTGTGAGCTTTGCCACTAAAAACTATGCTATATGACTTCAGTCTGTTTGAGCGGGTGGGTCTTGAGAGGCTTTCATCAGCGTAACACCGGTTCTCCTTCAGATTTGGACTCCAATCCAGTGGAATTAATTAATGTCTGCACCCTTGGGGACAGCTTTATTAATTACAGCAGCACTGCGTTTGTGATGAGGTGCACATGCAAGCGGCAGCGTCGGTGTGTGTGTGTGTGTGGGGGGGGCTGGCACTGAATTACAAGTGATGCTAATCTGAGAGAACTAAGCACGGGATTGTACATGTAAAAGTCTGCGTTATCGTCAAGTATTCTTTAGTTTTACGCACAATTTTGGAACTTCTTTCTGAAGTAAAGTCAAATAATTAAAATGCAGTTTTCTAGGATTTTAATTTGAGATTAAAAACAAAACCAAAAAAAGCTTTAGATTATTATGACTCAGTATTTTCTTACTGACCAGAGATGAAAGCATCCAAGAACATGAAGGAACTAGAGACGGTCTATGAATAAATTAGGAATATTCAACATTAACCAGTGGACTGAACACTATTTAAACCCTCCTGTCTCTTGTAGTAGAGCTCCAAAAAAGAGAAGAAGTAATCCAAACCATGGCATCAGCAGACACTGTGGTCCTCCCTCATGCTTACAAGTCTTTATTAAATGCATTAGAGGAAAATATTTAGCCCCCACAGTCCTAAACAACAACCTAAAAGCTCCTTTGTGAACAGTTTTTAAACTTCAGCCACTCTGATACTGTTGACTCGAGGACCAGCAATGAGATGTTGCTAGTTTCTCACAGCCACAGCCAAATGAAATCTTTAGCAGCAAGAAATCAAGCTAACAGATCATTTTTTTGTCTTTCAGCCTGCACTTCATCAATCACACTTTTAATTGAATTCTAATGGGATGAATCATRCAGTGTCACGCCTGCACTTGCTTTCTGCTTCTCTGAAGACACACTCCGCTTGCCCACTTGTTTTGCATTTGTTGAGGCTAATTATCAAGGCATAAAATTAACATTTTTGTGGAAAACACCGAGGTCTGTCTTCATAAAAWGTTGAAATGYAACTAGGGCRGCACCGATTAGTTGAAAYAATYGATGACGTCGATTATGTAAATTTGTCGACGCAGATTTTTATTATCGATWCGCTGTATTACATAACCACCACRTGAATGTTCATGCAATTCCATTTCGGTACCTAAATGCATCATTGCGACCATATTGGCACAAGAGTGGTGAGTTTTCCATGCTTGTCCTGAACGCAGCATCGCGCAAGAGCGTAATGGCGTCAGCAGCCGCTGCTTCAGTTCAGTCTGAAGCTTGAAAACAAGCCTCRCAGCTCCTGGAGTAAAATTTACCGAACAGACCGCCTCTGAATTATCTGGTGGATTAATTATCTTGTGAACATGACGTTCACTTGCTCAAAGTAAATAAAGTACCGCCACTTTCTTTATTTCATCCACCATTAAACAGAGACCGGTGTTAGGTCGAGCCGTGTTCCCAGTTCCCCCAGCGTCTCAAACAACAGAGGAGCTTCCCGACACACGTCTGACCTAAAGAGCACAAGCAGCCAACAAGTGTTGGACGTGTTCTGGATGTTCAAAACGTAGCTTAAATACCTTTGATTTATTTTAACTGCATCCTCTTTTGTTTATTTGATTTAAACTTATTTGCCTTCCATGGACCTTCATCACATAATTTTTCTAGTGGGGAAATGACATCAATATAAATATGTGGAGCTGGATTTTAATTTGTGYAATAAGACAAAACAGTCTTGTTGTTTTCAACAGTTTTCACCTTAAAGAAATAAGTTACACAACTGATGTTACAATACAAAGAGTTGGATGTTGTCTTGATATTTTTTAAATTTTATATATTGAGAAATATGTTAAATAAAAAATAATAAATAAATGTTTATTATATGTTTATTATAGTTTTTCCAGAGTGACTTGAATTTTGCATGATTTAGTTCATTTGTTAGATTGTTAACATCTTGTACTATTTTTCTTTTAGTTGAATTTTATATGCTTTGGTTGAGATTTTATGTTGATGTTAAATCTTTAAAGCTTTTTTTGTTAAAGAATTGACTCTAGAGTGCATATTTTGTGTCCATGAAAAAACTATTACAGAAAATATTACAATATTAAAGAACTGTTCTTGTTAATTTGATGAAAACATTTTAAATATCCAGTGCRCTCACATCAGAATAACATAGATTTGTTGTTAGAATAATCGATTAATCGAAAAAAATAATTGTTAGATTAATCGATTAGAAAATAATCGTTTGGTACAGCACTAAATGTAACTATAATTTTTTCCCATTAGACTAGACTAGAGCTGGTGGAAAAGTTAATCAATGCGAGCTTCGGTTTCATCCAGGTGTTTAGAAAAAGATACTGTATGTAATATATGAACAAAACGTCCAGGAAAAATTGGGAGGGAAAAAAGAATTAAAATGTATTATTTTTTTAAAAACACAAATGCCTGCAAGGAAGATGTTGAAAGGATCTTTGCTTGCAAGTGTCTGTTCATGTTTTATTTATAGTTTACATTCACAGGAGCACTGATGCAGCTGCTAATGAGAAGGTGAGGAAGAAGAGAGAAACGCCAGATGCACTTTGATGCATACTCTGCATTTAATGAAGGTGAGGAGGGAGGCAACGGTGGAGGATGAGAGGAGAAAGTCAGGGAAAGTGAAAAGGGGGAAGAAAGCAGGACATACCCATAGGCCACACCAGCGATGGTGCACTTCTTGAACTGCATCACGTTACAGGTCAGCGTTCCTGTCTTGTCTGAAAAAATGTACTTCACCTATGTGAGTTTAAACAAAAAGCACAGTTAAAAGTCTAAACAAAACCTTTCCAAATAAAGAATTATACAATTACCAAGTTTAAATTATACGATTACCTGGCCTAGTTCTTCATTTAAATTGGACGTGCGGGCCATTGCAGGTGTGTTTGTGGGCTCATACAGCATGTCAGTATCCTAGAAAAAACCACCCAAAGCAATTAAAGCAAAAACTAAATCCCTAAAAAACAATCAATAATTCACTTCTCCCTAGACAGAACAAACTGGGACTGAGGAGAAAAAAAAGAAAGCAGCTATCCTGAATGCAGCTAAAAATGACTTGTGAGGAGCTAATTAAAAATTTTATGAATAAACTGAACTCAAAATAACTGTGGGTTAGTTAAAAAAAGATGGGATTCTTCAGTCAAGATCTTTGGTGCGGGTGGCCTAGTTCCTCCGATTATATAAGAGGACTTTAATCTTGTTCTTTAATCATAAGTTTATGGTTATGTAGGTTTCAGATATATTTAACTTTGCTACTATCTTTACATAACCTATAGATTCTCCTTTCATCGTATTGAGAGCAGACTATTCAAACGAAGGAATTACACTTAAGTGTTGCTTAATCAGTCAGATTTTATCAGCTTATATAAGGTTGAAATATGAAGGTAGGTAAGTAAATAATAATTGCTAGCTAAATTATCTAGTTTTTTTGTATGTTTGTTAATAAAGCATCAGTAAACAGGCGTTTAGCTGAAGGCCCCACAGTGGGTTGAGATATTGGAGTGGAGGCAGACATGAGTGCTTCGCTTTTCCCACCCATATTTTCAAACCTGTGACCTCCCGATCACAGGCTTTCCTTCTCTAACTTCTGTACCACCACTCCTCCCAAATTTACTGAATTTTTTATGGTCACAGCCTGCAATAATACAAAATATAACGTAAGCATGTAAGTTGTGTAGTTTTGTGAATAAACGTAAACACTGAGGTCAAAAAAAGTTACATTTTAAAGGTTATATAGCAAAAGCATGGTCAACGTAGCTGTAACTCACCCAGTTGATGAAAAAGGCTTGGATGAATTTGATCACCTCCAGTGTGACCAGGAGACTGATGGGTATCAGGTTGTTGAAAAGGATAATGAACGTGAGAAAGTTGAGGCCAAAGTTAGCAGCCCCGCCATCTGTCAGGGGACACGTTTTGGACAAAGGGGAATGATACACAAGAGACCCATCAGTGCTGATTTGTAAAGAGCAGTCGGTTAAATAAAAATGCCCAAGGCTCCTTCCGGCTAAGGATCAACATTATCCCAGGCTAGAAAAAATGTTTTGGGCCAATGTTGTGCATTAGCTGGAGTTAACCTTTTCTTCTACCCAAACTCATCCTCAACCGATTAGCAATCCAATTTAAAGTCCCAAAGATTCAAAGGTAGTGAACGGGGACTGAAGTATCTCATTAGTGTCACAGCAGCAGCCTTGGCATCCAGCATGATCCAGGCAATGAACTCTAAAAAAGCACTATGCAAAAGAATGCTGGTCCCGCAAAAAGCCCCCAAACAGCTGCTAATGAGAAACATGTAACCCCACTGACACCAAACGTGAAAACAGGAGGGATGTGATTTACCTTTCCTCAGCTCGCAGGAGGTGCAAATGTTACCTTCCTCAACCCAAGCCTTGAGCTTAGCTTTGCGATTGAGAGGGTCAGCCCTTCCACATGACACGGTTTGAAAACCAAAGATGGCACAACGGAAGTGGCAGAATGAAAAGCTACTGCTACGACAACACACGGAAGAGGGAGAACTTCTTTTTTAGAAGTGAGTGGGAGGAGGGGGGGGGGGGGGACAAACATTTCAGATGCTCTCAAGACAAAGGAGGGAGATTCAGTCCATAGCACATTCTCAACCAGCAAAAAGTGGACGAGAGTGGACGGAGTATGTCACCAAAAGACTCGCTGGGTTTTATTAATGAGGAGCAGGCTCATTATGACACAGAAATACCGAATTAGACCAGTTAATACAAACTAGCAAACCAGGACATGCTTTGCTGCAGGTCACGACTGCAGATTTACTGATTTTCTTTTGTCACAAAAAATGCCATGTTAAGAAAATCAAACACTCCAGGTGTGTTTAGAGAACGAATCATCAAATTAAATTAAGACTGAGTTACGTTCTTAAGAGTTTAGCAGGTCGACTGTACATTGGGGGAGAAGACTACTGCTGCCTGAAATCCTAAGTTGAACATTTTTTTACTGTACTTTCATCAAAAACAGAAGCATTGTGCTGAGATAGTCTGCAGGAAAAAGTTGGTTCTGAGCCTAAAACTGTCTGTAAGACCTTTAAGGMAGTGGTGCCAGAAAGGTTGTGGTGCTTCATGGTAATTATGATAATGAAACAAGAGATTCTGGTGCAATTGATGATCCCTGGCAAACTGGACCGGTAGCACCATTTTTAGATTATACTTGTGCAGATTTATTTTAAAAATGTAAAAAAGGCTATGACCATTCAAACATTTATTTAATGGTGCAAATCAGGGGTCTGCAACCTGTGGCTCTTTGGTCTCTCTGCAGCGGCTCTTTGAAGTTTTGACTGAAGCTAACATGAGATTATTTTTTTCTCACAACATAAAAGTTTATCTTTAGCAGTGTTGCTGTCAATCTGATTGCAATTATGTGACCAATAACACAAAGAGGCCAATAACTAAAATCCATCAGGGTTACCTTTGAAGACCTTTAAGACTAGACTAGATAATAAGAATTAAAAAGAAAGTAAACCTGCATAGTTCAGTTGTAGTTTTTATTAAATTTGATATAAAAAAAATAAGCAATATTTCTCTTGTTCACATGAATAAGGTATTTTGTTTTGACCTAAAGTGTAAAATAATAATAAACCTTAAAATTCGGAATACATTTTTAGTTTTATAACACACATGTTGCTGATTAATTGAAGTTACAATAATTTAGAAGAACACAAAGAGGAGTCAGAAAAAAAATGACATTCTCCTTCGCCTCTCTTTGGTCACAGGTAGACAATATGCTTTGGACAGAGCCTCAACAACTCCTTACAGAAAGAAATTATTTGAAGGTGAATGCTTGCTTTATAACTTCCACTTCCCTTGGTCGTACCGAATGTTTTGGAATAAGCTTGTAACRTTACTGCAGACAAAGCTTAAAGCCCTAAAAGTCCAATATATCAAAATAACAGCTTGGAAGTGGTGGGAGGGAGAGATGTAAGTTTTAATGCAAGCGTACATTGACCAGGGCACAACCTGTTCTAAAAAAGGCCTATTAGGGTACAGAGTAATGGCAACAGTGTCACGTTAAACACTTTGCGTACCAAGCTGAGAGCTTCATCTCAACAGAATAACTGTCACCACTGTTGTAATGGTAATTTAAATTAAGAAGGATAATTTGGCAATGCAAGTAACTTTTGGCAGGTTTTCAAAAAACTTGCTCTTTTTCTGTCTGTATGTTAAAAAAAATCCACAAAAGAAAAAAATGAGAGGAAGAGGCATTTAGAAAATGTCAGCTCTTGCTCCACAAACATGATGCAACTTGTGCACCATTTTGTTTCGCTTGCAGCCAAATGAAACACTGCTTTTCATTTCTGATGGAAAAAAAAGAGATTTTAAGAGAAAAAGACGATCTAATGCTGGTAAATTGCGAAGTGTTTAACGTGGCAGAAAAGAAAGATGAAGAAAAGGTGTTTATCAGGCACTGAAAATAATCAGACAAAGATATAAGAAAGCTGGAGGGGAAAAACCTATGGTTGGATCCCTGGTATGAGCTCGTCGATGGCATAGGCCCGTACAAAGTAGGGCAGCCATATACGGGGTGAGGGTAGGGGGCTTCATTTGCTTAGCAAAGGCAGAGCTTCAGTAAGGGGTTAGTAAGGGAGGGTCATTCACGGATGGCCAAGGCTTTTAAATGGTTGTTACCTGGAGCTGTTAAAAAAAATGACAACAAAGAAAACAAAAATCAAACAGAACATTAGAAAGGAACAAAAAAGTAAAGCAGAGCAGTGATATTCAACCATTTTTCTTTCAATGAGATTCATTCACAGCACATTTAGCCATGTCACTACTGTGTTTTCTCCGTTAACAGGGAATCCACTCATTCCCACATTGCCACATACTGTATTTCACTTGTTATACAAAAAAGCAAATGAACTGAGGCAACGTAAGAACAACACAACACGTACTAGCGTTTAAAAACTTAAAATGACCAAAGGAATAAGCCGATATGAACAAGCGAGATAAAATATGTGGAGTAAGATGTGCAGCAAGGGCTGCTGGGACTCTTACAGTTGAGGTCCATGTACCAGGCKTCATTGCCGTACTCGTACTTCCAGATGGTTTGGCCGATCGAGCAGACCAGAGAAATGCCCAGTAGGCAGCCAAACAGCACGAGGATCTGAAAGTTTGTGATGCGCTCCACGTTGGACAGCTTCAGAGGAGGCCGTGTGGAATTCTGGGTAACACAAGACAGCGGTTGAGAAGAAGAAGAAGAAGAAGAAGAAGAAGAAGGGAAGCATATAAATAGTTTCATACCGATCTGTGACATTTAGTTTATGGATTATTTTTGAATAAACTGTACAGAAAATGAAAAGCCTGAAAACTAATACTCAGAAAAAYTCCTTAACTGTTAGTTAAACAGTTTTTTTTTCTTGTTTTAGTATTTGGAAACACTCCATTTTCCTCCATTTCACCAGTTCAGAATGACTGTAACAGCATGTCACACAAAAATCTTGAAAAGTTATGGTTTCACCTGCATGAGTTTTGTGTCATGTCCTGTGTAGACCACCACACCATGGACCCACTGGGTGTTCCTGAGCTGAGCTCCTCGCAGTAAGATCTGGTCTGGACCCAAAGGTACTGTGCTGTAATAGTGAACATTGCTGAAGTAAGTACATTTAAACTTACAATACCTACTTCACTCCAAATCAGTACGTGTTGACCTGTACATGCAATTTTTGTGCTAATGTCTTGTCAAAAGCATGCCATTGTTATCTAAGAACATTTTTGTATGACAGATCATTTACAAAACATACAAAAACAATCTTTTTTTAACATTTTTGCAATTAGTCTTTTTGTTAACTTGTTAAAAAAATCTAGATGCTGCTTTAAAGGGATCCATGATTAGTTGTAACATTAGACTTTATTTAATAAACATATATTTTAACTGTAAAATAAAGACTGTA
>NW_013952626.1:291103-300328 GCF_001266775.1 Austrofundulus limnaeus
TAAAAGAGTCGATCATCAGATATTGTCCAAGATTAACCTTCAGGGTGGATATAGCTCACTCACACCGATGACCTATCCACGTCATCATTTACCAAGAATGCTTTGTGTGTAAATAAAATGGCTCCGCCCGTCTACAACTTCAGTATTTTTACGGACTTTATTTTACAGTTAAAATAAATGTTTATCAAATAAAGTCTCATGTTACAACTAATCAGGGATCCCTTTAACCTTTATTGAGAAAGTTGTGTGGATGTTTTCTATACATTTGTAAAGACTTGTTCGGGTTGGAAGACCAAATAATATGCAGAAAACCAATGAAGTTCTCAATTGTTGCTGAAATCACTGCAGTCTGTCTGGACACTGAACAACAGAGATTAAATAAGTGTCAGAGAATCTGACGTGAAGCTTCGTAACTGGGCTCACCTGTGCCCATCCAGGCGGATGTTGCCGACAAACTCATACAGGTGACGGTTTGGGCTTTCACACTCCATCCGCCCAGAGAGACGCATCAGACTTTCTATGTCCTTTATGTCAGCAGTGACTTGGAGACCCTGTTGTAGTTACAGCAACATTAAAGCACTTATATTTTTAAACACCACTGTGCAGATGGAAACTTATACTAACGAMAAACAAAGATCCTCACCTGTCGGATTTTAAGGTTTGTCTCTCCGTCCAAATTAGACGTTTCAATGTAGCACATACCTTGTGGTTCACTGTAGTRAAGGGAGAGGACATGGACACTTGGAGTAGAGTTATGGTACAGAAGTAATCTGGATTTGTGAGTTTGTATTTTAGAGTATATTAATTGTAATAATGATTAATAAAGCAAATAATTGTAAAATAATCACTGTTTATAATATCTGAGTTTAAACAACTGGTTGGGACAGAGAAGGGGCTACAACAGTTAGAGGACTAGAGAACTGCAAACAAAGATGATGCATGTCAGCAAAAAGATGCCTCAGTGTTTCCCTGACATTGTCTAAATGTGCAGCAARCATCTTCAAGACAGACAAAACATCTTTGTTTGATGTTGTTTTKGGGGAGTTTAAGTATTTTTGCGGAAAGCTCAAATTTACAGCAAAGAGAAATCTGATAGAAACAGCGGTGCAAAGAACCAAGCACAACAAACAATGCACACGAATGGGCCGCAGACAGACTCTGGGCTCAACAACAGAGGGGTAGAGCATGCCGGTGGGTAAAAGTTGAGCTGGTTAGCAACTCCATTAACAGAATATTCCATTTATACCACACAAAACCCTTAACGTACTACTGTTTGCCAGTGAATGCAAGTTTAAACCCAATAAAAYGAGCAGATTTCTCTTCTAATGGCAAGTGGAAGTGAATTCGAAAAATCTGTAACGTTCATAAAACAATAAGCTGCTGCAGCAACAATTGGGAGTTAATGAACCCAGAGGAGGCTTGTTCAATTAGCAGTGACATCTTGTGGAAAATGCATAACTAGGAACCCAAGATGGCTTTCCASCTTTGCATCTTGGAACGTGACGGCATGCAAACTGTCAGATCAAAATAATTTGCATTCAGGGAGAAAAACAAGCCATGCATGGGCAGAAACGTGGAATTATCGAATCCCACTTAAAACAACAGTGTGATGCAGGAGTGTGTGCTCCTGTAGTGTAATGTTACACGTCTAAATTCACTGTAAGTAAAGTTAAAGCGTCGGGTGTTTATTTAAAGAAATCTACAGTTACATACTATATCAGCATCAAACAAGATATCTGTTTAAACAGCCCATAGATTCGATACAGAACCACAATTGAATCAAATGTGGAAAAAAAGACAAAAGGAAATTTTTTTCTTTTACTTTCACAGGCCCCTTCTTTTCTCTACCCGTGGAAAAGAAATTATCTGATTTGGATCAATCCCAGTCCGTGCACAGCCCCTATTTCTCCCACCGCTGTTTATTGTTGGTAATGCTTGCTGGTTTCCTGACCTGGACGATAGTATGACGAGGTCAGCCGGGAGGTGATCCCCATTTGCAGCTCTGACTACTTCCCCTACAGCCACCTGATATTACCAAACACACACCAGCAGGGGGCGAGACAGAGGAGGTGTGGCAAGTAGTTTGCACGGGAGGCAAGAGAGGATGAAGGGAGGGAAGGAGAGAAAAAAAACAAGGAGGAATGGAGGGGTTAAAAATAAAACAAAACACAAGTAGACACACAGCAAACATACAAGGGCAGAGATACAACTGGTTCAGTTTCAGGGAGATGTGAAGAGCAAAATGGTCAGTCCTGTTTGATCAAAGGCACGGCTGCTCATCTGTTCTGCTTTTCACAAATCATTTAGAATAGAAAAAATAAAATAAAATAAAACTGCTGTTTAGGCAAAATGCTGTGCCAGTGCAGGATCTTTTTTTTAAAAACCAGGCAAATCTTTAACAATTCTGAATGGTTTCTGAAAAGGAGAAATAAATGCTTATCATGACATGATTGGTCAAATCTAATCAAAAATCACATTACCACCAACCCATCCAAAGAAATGATGGCTGCCACTAAAAGTATGGCTTCATGGCATCTTCAAATGTTTAATAGTTGGATTAAATTCAATTGTGTTTTTCAAATATGGATGTTCAATCTAGTTCAGACATGTTGAAATGAAGCAGTATTTAACCATCACTTCTTTAGGGTTAGCTGAAAGTGCAGCAAAGGAGAAGGAGAAAAGGGGAAGGGGGGGAGAAGATCCCCCCACAGCCTGGTAGCAGGGTGGTCTCCTCTACCTGGATGATAAAATGACAGYATCCGCAGGCACGAAATCACTGCCATTTACTCTAATAATATCGCCCACTTCCATCTGTGAAAATAAACTGGTTACTGCTGGTGGCTGGCAATGAAACAGCACAGAAAAATTGCACAGTCAGCGTAAGAAATAAAAATTTACAGCTGGAAAGAGAAAGAACGGTGAAACATTTAATTGTAGGGAGGACACACTGCTGGAACAGCTGGAGTCATCTTTCAGTTACTGCTCCACTCGAAACATTTTAAGCAAAACTCATCAAATACTAAAATATAAACATTGTGTTTAAATTACCGGGTTAAAATGTGCTACAAAATAAATTTAAATATAACTTAGGCTACAGTCTGTTAGTAACTTTCAGATTAAGTTTTTGAATTGTATGAATGCGAAACATGCAACACTGTTTTGTTCCTGCAAAAACAAAATGTAAAGACCCATAATTAAAAACTACATGTTCGTCATTTCTTTTTTTTCAAGCTGCCCTGAAAAAACCTTTTTTTTAAAAACTTAAAAACCAGACAAAAATTTGAAACAGAAGTTGCTTCTATAATATGCATGCAGAGGAGGAAAAACTATTAATTATTCAAAGTTGGGCTTTTTACCGAATCCTGTGTGTGCTATGGGATGAGAAATTCACACACAAACAAAAGAAACATTTATCTAAAGGCTACGGAAAATCAACTTATGTGGAATAACAGTATATTTGGACTGAAGGAACAATGTCGACTGATGCAACTATCAGCTGTGAGGATCTGAGTAATATCTGATTATGAAAGTTTCTTCTTTCGCAGGAATAATCCACGCATCACTCTGTTCTGGATCTGCGGCTCTAACAGGAAATGTAAAGTTGAAATTTGTGCAGCAGGAACTGGTTACGTGCCATTTTGTGAAGATCTCATTAGCGCCTTGATTTCTTGGGGTTATTTAAGCACATTTTGTAACCACACTAAATTCAAACTAACCAGGAGATAGTGACTAATGCTGATAAGAGAGTTTTCATTACAAGACGGCATTTGCAAATATCTAAATATATAGGAACCATAGACTGCAACATGTTTACAGAAAGCATAGATATGGTCAGTGGTTAAATCCAKTGGTGGGCACCAGCCTGCTAATGCGCAAATCCGCTAATTGCGGACCTAAATATTTCACTTGCACATTAGCGGTCTTACTAATTTTTATAATTCATAAGCGGATTTGCGCTTTCTAAAATTAAAATGCAGTACCACTAATAACTAATTATCTACCAATCATCATCATCTTGAACAGCGGAACGTATGGCTGTCAATGAATCCCAACACACGTAATCCATCCAACAGTACCCCTCCCAGATAAACACACTTAAGGTATACATCCTTGCTGACTATTGCTTTGGGTCACGTTTCTCATTTCCCACAATGCTTTGTGTCTGCTTACGTAACAGGAAGGCAGTGTTTAGAACTCCCTGTCCCAGCTAAAACAGTCAACATTTGTAATCCATACTAAAATTTTGTATGTTTTGATTTGATTTGATTTATTTTACTTTACAATTGGAGCTCCTTTAAAAAWATATAAAGTTTAAACGCTGGAGCTCAATACTTGACCTAATTGGTCGAAGCAACGGGGTTAGAGATGCAGAAATGGTTTAAAGATGTTATGCTGATGAAGACTGACATCTTGTGGTCAACTGGAGCAACTACATGGAAAACTTTAAAATCCAAGCTCTTATTTTGAAGGGAAGATAGTTTACTCCGTGATTTCATTTCCGTCACAAATAAAATCCATCATGTACCCAGAATGCATCGCTTCAGTTTTCCAATAAACAGTTTTAAAATTACTTTATTTATGCTTCTTTAATGAAAAATCTACATCAAACAAAAGAAAAAGACAAAGAAACAGCCAAACTAGCAATGCTCAACAACTTTTTAAAGAAGCAGCCGAACTAGCAATCCTCAACAACTTTTTAAAGAAGCAGCCGAACTAGCAATCCTCAACAACTTTTTAAAGAAGCAGCCGAACTAGCAATCCTCAACAACTTTTTAATTTTTACACCAGGAGCTAAAGGTCTGTTTCAGGAACTCACAACCCCAGCAATCGGTGGTTGTAGTAATAAGCTGCAAAAGGGTTCATACACCGCTAGTTGGCAGTGTTGTGCATATATTGTACATGAATTATTGCCAGCTAGTAAGTGTCAAATTGAACTTGCGCGTTATAATTAGCTTCCACTAGTTTATGGCATAAGCTCTTTTGAGGTTGTGGACCTAATAGAGATGGGATAAATGGCTCTTTGAAGGGATCTGGATCTTGGGGAGCCATTTGTTTCATAGAGCCGTTCAAAAGAGCTGTTTGATTTTGAACGTATTAAGTCATCACGTAGCCGTACGTAATGACGTCATCCCGTCACGTGGGTGGAACCATGTGTTTATCAAGCGGAAACCCCCCTTCCCCTCTCATTATGAGCTTCTGTACACCACAACTCTGCATGTTTTCCGTAAAAAAGCAAGGCGGGAGCGATTTAAGTATGAAAAAATAAAGATTATATGAGGAATAAAAGAAATAAAACTACAAATGGCTCGTTACTGCCCACGATCTGGCTCCTACTGTTCATTGTAAAGAGCCATTCAAAATATTCGGATCGGTCACGAACATCACATCTCTAGGACCTACATATTTACATAAGAACTTTAGAAATTGCGGAGCTAATTTTTGGATTAGCGCTGCCCACCACTGGTTAAATCAGTGTTCAACTACAAAAAAAATGCATGAAATAAATCATATTTTCCCATCTGTAACATGTTCTGCAGAACAGATCAAAAGGGTTTAGATTAAACTGTTTCAAACAGAAAGAGGAGTGCTAAAATAAGCTTATTTCTGCACTGCCTGGTGTTCTCTCTCTTTTATTTTATTTATTTACTGTATTTATTTTTTGTTTTAACAGAACTGCCCAGCCATTAGAAATAAAACAACTTTATTACAATAAAGACTGGAAACAGCCCATCCACATGTACACGGTGCATTAATTAGTTCAGGCTGGTGTGTGCAGAGAAAGTACATCCGAATTTATGAGTCTGGGTTTTTTTTTCCAGTAATAACTGCACAAGAAGTAATCAGAGACGTGACATTTCTTTCAGTTTCACATGAATAAAATAAGAAGCAGTGTGACAAACTGTGAGCACGTACCTTTTCCCAGTGCACAATCTCCCAGGCACCATTTCTCAGCACTGTGGTGAGTAATGACAGTGATGGAGAGGAAGTTAGCGCAACAAAAACAGGAAGTCAAAACAAGAAGATGAAGAAAAAGATCTGTAGTCATGAAACAATACTGCTGCTTTGCTAAAAGCATGCATCAAGACATTTTTTTAAAATCACAGTCAGTTTGCTTTCTTGTACTAGAACACATCTAGAGTATACTATAAAGAGAAAAGATTTTCAATACCTTGGCATTCCTTTTTGTTGACAACACTGTCAGCTTTGTGGCGTTTCTGTAACAAAGAACAATAATTACTTTGTGTAGGTATTATGTTCTGTAATAAACAATGTAAACAGAAACGATCAATCGTGAAAACAGTAACTTGAAGAGAATTCTACAAGCGTAGGCTGTAAAAGCACCATCCTCTTCTCTCCTTGTTAGAAATAAGCAAATACTGTTTTTTAAAAACTATGTCCTAAATGATGCCGCTGCTCTGATTTTACATGTAATAAAGACAAAGATGAACTTCACTCAAGTTTGCACTTAAAAAACTGACTTCAACTGACTGTGGAGTGATTTTCACACCACGTCTTCCACAAAATACAATGACTCGCATCATTCAGCTGTTCATCCAAATAAATGTTTGACAATAAAAATCGCTGCATTTTTACAAGCGTGGTCCAAATAGAAGCTGTAAATCTTTCTGAGTCTGATAATCAACTCTGAGCAGTTCTTCCTGCAGGCTCACCTGACAGATAAAAAAAAAACTATCATGAAGGATTAAAATGTTGTTATGAAAAAAACTTACAGCTCTGAGGGAACCATCAGCTTTAGTAAAAATTAAAAAGTTACGTGCACTGATCATGCATGGATTATTAGCTAAATTAATCTATTAAGAAGCTTTTTAAATATCTGCTGGCTCCAATATGTCATTGGAGGATTTGACTCAGTTTTATTTAATTATAATGAGAAACCTCAMGCATTCCTCTGCAAATAGAAAGGAATTTTGACATCAGGCTCTTACTTTGAACAGAGAATCRTCTTTAAAAACTTTCCACTGTATACAGCACATCCTTTCTATGACCAGTCCAAAGTTTCATGTCTTGCCTGTTTGTGAACCAGTCATGCAATCAACTGTGACTTGTGCAGCTAATTTCAAGGGACAGCTTGTCAACCAGCATCATGCTGAGTAATAACGTGTTGCTGCTTCCATCTCATTAAAATGATTAACGTGTTTTTAAATTGAGCTTCTGAGAGCAACGTGTGCTCATTTTGATTAGGGAGGAGAGGAYGTATCCACTCCCATTTTCTGCTAACAACCTGTTTACAAGAGGAGGATATCTGGATCAATTTAGTCTAATCTAATTTAAAACTAATGTGCTTCACCAAGACTGTCACTCAAGCCTTACAGTAACAAAAACATCTGTTTAATTATACAGCTGTGAGCAACTCTCAAATCAAAGCTTACAGCCRGTTCGTTTTGTGTTTAACAAACAGCTTACATTATTAAATACATTATTTACCCACAAAAAACATGTACAATAGGTTGCCTTCAGGCCCAGGCCTCCCTTGAAAAAGAGATCTGAGATCTCAACGGGACTTGCCTGGTTAAAGAACAGTGAATAGATAAATAGTAAATAAAATAAATTTGGGTTTTTTGTGTTATTTTGTCTCGTCCACTCTGTAATCTTGACTCATTTTATGTTTTAYTGGGTAAGCATAAAAATATCACCAGTAGTATTTGTCATGATCTGTGTTTTTGTCTCCGTTTTCTAAGTGTTTCTCCGTTCCCGTGTTTTCCTTTCCCTACTGTTTTGCCTCCAGCCCCGCCCACGCACACCTGATTCCTCTTGTGTCTCCCCAGGTGTTTCCTTTTAACTCTTAATTTGTTTGCTTTATATTCTGAGTCTTGTCCTCCGTGTTTTGTCGGATCATCGTGCTTTGTACCTGTGCTCCTTCTCCCTTGTGCCTGTTCGTCCAAGAAAGTACTTGTGAGTTTTTTGAGCTGCATCGACAGCGTTTTTGTTTTATTAAAGCTTTTTGTTTCACATTTTGAACCTCGCCTGCGCCCTGGGTTTTTCTGCCTGCAATCCTGACATAATGATCCGACCACGTACCCAGCCCATTAGGAGAGGTTTTTCTGGTTTTTCTGGCATCCACAAGGCAGATAAAGTTTTTTCTTCACCGCCGCCTAAACTGCACACGACCGGTTTTGCCTCACCTGATTCTGATGAACCGGTCCCGTCTCTGCCACCGTGGGAGGACRAGTTGACAAGCCCTCAGATCGCCGAGGCGCTGATGATCTTCCGGTGGTCCTCCACTCTGGTGGCAAACAACCTTACTGCCAGGTGATCGAGGATGTCTTGGCGAGGCGTCCCGATCTGCTGCTCCTGCCTGGCCACCGGAAGGTCAGCGATTACACTCAACGAGTCCCAGCTGGGCATCTGAATGCCCACCTCCCACCCCATCTGTTTCCTGGGCCGGCTGCTGCGGTGCTTGGGCCTTTGCTACCCAAGCCAGCTGTTTTGGCTTCTGAGTCATCTGGGTCACCTGAGTCTGCTAGGACTTTTGAATCTACTGGGTTGTCTGAGTCTGTTCCTGAGTTTCTTGAGTTGGTGGTCCCAGTTCCTGAGTTGGTGGTCCCAGTTCCTGAGTTGGTGGTCCCGGTTCCACAGTCGGTGGTCCCAGAGTTGGTGGTCTTGCTGGTTCCAGAGTTGGTGATTCCGGTGGTTCCACAGTCGGTGGTCCCAGAGTGGGTGGTCTCGGTGGTTCCTGAGTCAGTGGTCCTGGTGGTTCCACAATCGGTGGTTCCACAGTCAGTGCCTCCTGAGATGGCGAGCCCTGAGTCGGCAGTACTTGAGGTTTGTGGATCGGCTGCCGGCGCCTCTCTGACATCTGGGTCAGCTGCCGTCACCTCCTCTTTGCCTGTGTCATCGCCCATCGCCTCCTCTTCGTCTGGGTTGGCTGCCGTCGCCTCCATGTCGCCTGGGTCGGCTGCCATCGTCTCTTCGTCCCCTCTGTCGCCTGTGTTCGCCATCGCCGAGGCTCCGGCTACATCAACCTCTGCCGGCTCCTCATCACCTCCTCCCTTGGCTCCACGTTTGCTCCCGCCTCCTCCCTTGGCTCCACGTCTGCTCCCGTCTCCTCCTGTGGCTCAACGTCTGCTCCCGTCTCCTCCTGTGGCTCAACGTCTGCTCCCGTCTCCTTCTGTGGCTCAACGTCTGCTCCCGTCTCCTTCTGTGGCTCAACGTCTACTGCTGTCCCAGCCAGGCCTCGTGTTGTTGCGGGGTCGTACATTGGAT
>NW_013952626.1:300404-306711 GCF_001266775.1 Austrofundulus limnaeus
CTGAGTAATAACAGTAATGTTTGCATACTTGTGTGCGTCTTGACTTAACGACAGTTGTAAACCATGATGTTGCTGAAAACTGTCGCGAAAACTGGATCGGCCCGATCACATGACTAAATCTGATTCTACCCAATTTTCAAAAAAAAAATAACCATATCTGCCACCGATACTGAGTATCTGATTGGGACAGCTCTAATGTTGATATTCAGTTTCAACAAGAAAAAAGTAGTTAAAAAAATCTAAATTGCTGAAAAAGTGCAAGTTGCTGAAATACTAAAAGTTATGGCTGGTATGTTCTGAAGGAGTTGAAGGTTTTGATACTGTATATGAAACGTGGAACAACAGATGTGCTGAAAAACATGGAATAAAAATGGATCATCTCAATAAGTGTTGATGCTTGATGAACATTCACACGACAAATCATTCTACAAAGACTAATCAGTGCTTTAGATTAYATTTTACACATCGAAGGCAATGAGRGTTTCAGTGTCCTGCCTAGGRACACTTTGACATGTGATTATATCAAACCCCTGACTCTGTAAACTGSTCTAACCACTGAGCCACAGCTTCCCCTCAGTGCCACGTGGCTTCAGTCTTTTTTTTAACTTTCAAAAAAACTTGTGCAAGCAGAATCCATTTATAATGCTTTGTTCAAGAGCTGTCAGCTACTTTTATTCATCCACCTATTATACAGACCCTTTACTAATTAGAGATTTAGGTAAGTAACCACAACTTCTGCTGCTTCTCACTTGTTTATCCCCGAGTCTTAAACTCCTTCTGTCTCAGTGGATGCCAGAAAAAGGATATGCTCCATCTTTAGATAATGTGTGTAATCACGATGCAATAGAARGTGAGTGAAACACAGAGGTTACGCAAAAGTACTGTAACATCAAGTCTCTACAGACYTGGAAATAAAAAGCAGCACAGGATTAAAGAAGCCTCTTTGGCTTTGTRTCATTTACTTCTCAGGTCAACTATCAGGGAAGAAACTGATCTGCGTAAAATCACACCATGGAGTACAGTAAAAAAAAAAAAAACACTCCAGCTCTATTTCACATCATAATATCCCCATTCCTGTCACATCTTCAGCTGAAAGATAACCGAGCAGCTCTGAACAATCAGCCTCAGCCTGCTGCAGCAGAGACGGCAGACAACACTGGGAGCATGTGTTGTACGGTGTTTATGATTCATGGAGTTTGGGGGGGGGGGGGGTCGACGCTGCCCTGTCAGGTCAACTTGTGACTGGGACAGCACAGAGCAGAGAGCAGACGAGTGTACAGGTGACCTTCAGCTATAAAGACGGAGTCATGGCCACTCTGTTCCCATGTTTTCCACAACAGGCCAGGGTGGAAAAAGTGCTGCGCTGGCCCCTTCAGCATGCGATAGACGCTACAGGATAGTATAGAGTAACTGCCCACTGGGACCTGCACAGGGATCGCATTGCAGTGTCACTGCAATACAGAAGAATACAAAATTCCCTCACTTTCCGAAGTCAGACTTTGGCAGAATTAAAAACTAAAACCAAAATCTTTGGAATTTCATGCACACTTTATTYAACTCGTAAACGATCATCCATCTTTGGCTACGTTTTTAGAAGCAAGGCAGCAAGCCATGCTYAAACAGAAAAAACTCTGACACCAAGTACTCTGCCTTTTCTCAAGCATCTGTGCAGCAGCTCAGACTTGCCCGGGGGCAGACAGTTGCTTCGTTTTGTTGGTACTAACAGACTTTGTGCATGAGCAGGCTGTATCTAGGTTAATTGACTAAATGAGTATTCAGGTCCAGTGGGCACAGCTGGGACCCCTGAAACGAATRTTTGCACAACTGTGTCCGATGATGTGACTTAAAGTTGAGGAGAATCCTGCTGTGGTCCAATAACCGTCATCGCCTTGATTTTATTTTTGSTTCACAGAGAAAAGTCCAGCACAGAAGACCCACACAGTCTGGAAATATGGACAGTCCCTAAAGCCCAGCAGGCMACTTGAACTACTGAGGACCATTGACCTATTTTACCTAGAAATGCMCTTTGGAGAATTTAATATCATATACTTCACAGCTACCGTTGAAAGATAATACATTAGGTATATTCAATCTGTATGAAAACTAGCCTCAAAAGGACAATTTGCTTGCAAATTTCACACATTTAAATCTTRCGTATCAGTGTTAAATGTTTAATCAAGCTGCTGCTGATGTTTATGCAATACCTGTAATAATGATTTATTTACAAAAACCTCAGATTATATCATTTAGAAAACATTAAATGTTTATAAAATACCTGATGCATCAAGGGAATAAAATGAGAATATCTAAAAGACTAAAAATAACTGAACAATTGAAATTTTGAACCTATAAATCTTGAAGTTTATCTTACCAGATCTTCAATAATCTCCTTGACAGCAGCTACCACCAGGATGAAGAGCAGCGGCACCAGGGTGGTCCAGCGACCCGTGGGGGACACATCTGGGATTTGCTATAGAGACCAAAGTAAAGAAGGTATGTCAACTTTTAATTGATAAAAAAATAAGTCTTGGAATGTTTCAATTTGTAAACAGACAAAATAAAATACAATGGTCGATCTCTTAATGCTTTTCCAATTGGTTATCTATTTCTAAAAGAAAAAAGCACACATGACTTTACCAGATATTATATTTACAGTAAAGGTGCAAACTGCCTACATTTTAACTGAAGCTTGGAAAAAAGTAGAATCCCTTTACTTTATCTCTTGATTGACACTTTTGGTCCATACAGGCAGGTGCAAAAGGTTAGAGCAATGCTAACATAATAAATCAGTCAGTGAAAACTTTTGTTATAGTGTCCCTCATTTAAGGGGTATCCTGGATGATTAAATTGTGTACAACTATCATTCAGTCACTGCTGCATTCCAACAATACTTTATGCAACGACCCACTTGTCACACATCAGTGTAAGAAATCTCTAAATGTTATTGTGGACATGATAATTATGGCTCTTCAAGTCTTAGTAGTTAAAAAGCAGCTTAATTAAAGCCAAGCAGAACCACAGGAGACACTCATTGTTTCACTGCTGGAAGCAAACGTGAACAAAATTGATTTGGTGTCTTTCTCATCTGCATTGATGGTTTTACTCAAGGTCACAACATTGACAGAGTAGGGAAAGAAAATTCACACTGGCTGCATTTTAGAGGACACTGGATGGAGTTCTTTCCCTGTTCACAGTGATCCCATTAAAGTGGGACAGCCTGTCAGCTCACATAGAAAGACAGAAACTGAAGCACCTCACTTCCTGTTCTCTGGAGAGCTTTAAACTCAGGAGATACAGATTCAGGGTCTCTACAGGCTCAAGGCACATTCAATTCAAGACTTTTTAAGACCTCTTTAATGCCACTTGATATGAAATTTTAGACCAACTTCACAATAAACACAAATGTAAAATGAAAACCAAGTTATCGACAATTTTACTCAAATGTTTATTTTAACACAAAACAACTAGCTGGGAGAGGCATTCAATAAATTATTTCAGGAATAAATATAGGCATGTTTGCATCCAATTTGAATTTGAATTTTGAGCAAATTTTTTAAAATTCGCAAAAAACGAAAAAACGAAGAAATGCAAATCAGACGTGTTYCCATCAACTGGCTTGAARCGAATCAGTTACGTCAGACGCATGGTTGTAKTAAACAAGAAGTAAAAGTTGCATCTCMGGACAATGGAGAGAAGTTATCAGGAACGTGTTGCTACTATCAGGAAAGTTGTAATTATTCTGTCATATCAACTAGTTTTGACCATGTTACTGCTGTCTGAAGACGTAGAGAAAGAAATGCAATTCTCTTCACGTTACGGGATTAACTGAGAATACGCCGACAGCGGGAGGAGGGTCCAGCTGTAGTCACTCTGGTACCGGTTTCGGACACACTGCGAGAACAGCTGATCAACATGTGAGGTAAATGTTCACTACGTCAGACCTGATTCGACAAATGTGTTTCCATCTCTCCTTTTGTGCATTAACTCTTTTTCGAAAAAACCGAAAGCCACCTCAAGCGAGCGTATCAACTTTTATGGGCATTAGAGGAAGTTTTTTCGAATCATGCCGTTTCCATTCACCTTTTCTGATGCGATACTTCAAAATGTGCATTAAAAAACCTTGATGGAAACGTGGCTACTGTTACCAATTATTTTAATATTTGAGATAAATCACCATCATCCTAATTACAATGCGTTAGAATTTTAGGACCTCTGAAAGATGGATTTAAGACATTTTAACGGAACGCTGTTGGGCTGGAGTCCAAATATAAACGGAGCTGCTCATTAAACAGGGATAAAAACATGTGCCCACATGAAGCTTTTTCTTCCTTTCGGTTGTTATGACTGCTGTTGTAAGAAACTTTTAAAACTAACTCTACTATATTACTCATGGCTCTGCAAGCCTCGTTTCTGCACTGCAGTGCAGGAAAAGAGGTGCGCAAAAAGACCAAAACACCAACACAGAAGTAGACACACATTTTACTTATAGTAGGAAGTACTGTATTAGTGTGTCGGGTTTTGCAGGTAAAGTGCAGCTTCCTTTTCGAGTTGCATAGCATCACTTGCTTTACTATTTTCAGGCTAAACAAAAAGCCCCATGTATGTGTGTGTGAGGTTGTGGGTGTGTGATGTGCAWATAAAATTTCAGACATAACCTTCAAAAAGAAAAATTGTGTCTAGGTCATCACAAACWGCATAGGGAAAAAACGGTCCTACAGCATAGTAATGCTAGTGATGCAAAGCTGTAACCATGAGAAAAAGACTTGATGCAGCATTGATGCTTTCAACTGTTTTTGTGTCAAAGAAGCAGCAGAACTAATTCTTCTTACCTGCAGGAGTGCAATGAAGAGAAAGAAGGCGTTGGCTGCCCTTCTGAACTGCGAGTAGAGGAATCGAGGGAGGAAGGTGAGGACATTATATTTGGCTGTGCTGAAGGTCCGAATGAAGCAATGAGGTGGAGCAGGAGACAAACAGAAAAAAAAAAAATAGGTTAGCGATTAGGGTTGGGCAATATTGGCAAAAAAATTAATCACGATTAATTGTGGTATTTAGCCAATAACGATTRATTTGACGATTAATCCCCTGGAGTCCCTGGACAACCTTATGTCCTAGTCACATGACCAATTTAGTGGGAAAGATTTGCTCTTCATAAAAATCTGTTCCAACTTGGTTAGTGTCTCTTTTGGTCATTGGCTTTTCATTTTAGAAACGGGTATTAAAAAAAACAAGAATTGAGTGGATATTTGATTTTTGTTTCAAAAATTCAAATTCAAACACAAAGCATTTCTCATTCTTAGTGTCAAAAGGGGATGAGCAAAATTTTTAAAATGATTTCAGTTTCATTTTCTGTTTCAGATAGCATAAAAGAAAATTACTTTAAGACAGAAACGAAAAAAGGCTTGTTTGTTCATAATCCATGACAGGTCGTGCCAACTTACTGTATCCCTACAATAATCTGTTTCACCACCAGGAGGGGTGCCTGCAATATCAGAGTTATTCAATGAACATCCCATTACAAGTAAAAAGCATTGATGTTGACTTCGGTAGTAAATATATTTGCCAAGTATTTATTTGGTATCAGATCAATATCGAAGTCGTAGTACCACCCACCCCTCGCTGAAAGGAAAACTTCAAGGACGCAAACTGAGAAAAAGTAGACTACAGATTTTGAATTTCAGGATGGGAAAACTCAGGACAAAAAAATATATATATAAAACTTTCTACTCACAGAACAACAATCGTACAACACACTAATGGAATAAAATTGATCTTATTTAGCTTTTTATTGAGCGAAATGAAAGTAGCCGACATGTATTCAGTAAAAGAGACTTATTTGGCCAAAAGTCACATGAAGTATCCCTGCAAAGCTTTTGGTCACAGAGCGACAGTCATCATACAACTCATTTATGGACATACACATCTGTGTTTCAGCCTTTTATTTACATAAATTAGTGTTTCATTTTGCAGAGCTGCCAGGCGAACTCCCCTTCTGGTGGAGGAATAGATAGTTGTAGAATACAAAAAAACAAGCATTTTTTCCTTTATGTCTTAAAGTAATTTTCTTTTTTTGCCATCTGAAACAGAAAATGAAACTCAAATCATTGGTAAATTTTGTTTGTCCCTTTTTGACACTAAGAATGAGACACGCTTTGTATTTTAATTTTAATTCCAGTATTTTAAAACAAAAATCAAATATCCAATCATTTCTTGTTTTTACCCGTTTCAAAAATGAAAATCCAATGACCAAAAGATACACTGAGCTTTCTGGCCCACATTTTGACGTTTGCTTATTTTCCTCCCATTTACC
>NW_013952626.1:306721-324023 GCF_001266775.1 Austrofundulus limnaeus
GGTCACAGAGCGACAGTCATCATACAACTCATTTATGGACATACACGTCTGTGTTTCAGCCTTTTATTTACATAAATTAGTGTTTCATTTTGCAGAGCTGCCAGGTGAGCGCCCCCTCTGGTGGGGGAATAGATAGTTGTAGAATACAAAAAAACAAGTCTTTTTTCCTTTATGTCTTAAAGTAATTTTCTTTTTTTGCTATCTGAAACAGAAAAGGAAACTCAAATCATTGTTAAAATTTTGTTTGTCCCTTTTTGACACTAAGAATGAGACACGCTTTGTATTTTAATTTTAATTTCAGTATTTTAAAACAAAAATCAAATATCCATTCAATTCTTGTTTTTTAATACCCGTTTCTAAAATAAAAATCCAATGACCAAAAGATACACTGACCCAAATTGTGTCAAATTTACAGACTTTAGGGCCTATACATTAAATTTTAAATTGTGTTGATAAATAAATTACAGAACTTTTTTTTAATGTTCATCATGTTTGAAGCAGAGAGGAGCACCGAGCGGACTAATCATATTAATCRTCAAGKGCCAAAAAATAATCRATTAGTGTTTTTATGACGATTAATTGMACAYGATACRATTAYGCCCAACCCTTAGCTATAAAATYTGTTAGTGACAATAGAMAGAACTGTAATTTACTATCTTGAGTAATTTTGTTTAACTCATTTTCATGGGATTGTTTCAAATGATACAATTGTGTTTCAACGAGAYTAACCTGTATAAATAAAATAAATGTTATACAACATCAAGAACAATGTGCCTTCTTTGTGATGCACTAACAGTGAAATGTGTGTGAGGCAGTGTTCTGAGCAAATGATAAATAATAAAGAATTATTAGAGAGAGGACAGGAGCTGGCAGAGGGAGCATAAAGACTTTGAGACAGATTTGAACTATGTAGCTGTGCTCCTGTGGGACCGGCCTCGATGCTGGGATACTGGGACCAGAGGAACTTTCAGCCGTCCACCAGCCAGGCCTCCAGCAGTCTGATTTACAGCGGCGTTAACGGGGCCCATCAGAGCAGCCACTTTAGGAGAAGATTTAGAACGAGTTGCATGCCAAGCCAATGGCAATGCTTTGCATAGAACACACTTGCAGAAAAAAAAAACATTGTGCAAATGTGGGTATAAATGAGAGCTTGCAATGATCAAATTAAGCTGAGTTTCAGTTTTATGACCATAAAAACAAGCAAATAAACAGGCTGGGTGAGCTGTGCAAGGTGAGATACAAGGAAGTGAAACCACAAAATCATGGAGTGACTTTATCTAAATAAAAGTCAAGTGTGCAAATTCTTTTACCCATTTTGGTTTGCTCATTATTATAACCTTCCACTGATCTGTTATCCTTTTGTTAAGATCACTTCTCGCTTGCTGTTTATCTCATTATTTTTCTCACTCTACCCTTCTTTCATACTTTATGGTGGTAAACTCAAAAATGTGCCATTTTTAATCACAACTTCCTCCTGTACRCCAAAAAATTTCCATAAAGGTGCACCAATAAACCGGCCCCGATTTYGTRWATTTTAGGAGAACAGCAATCAACCRATTTTTACGTGAAAAGTTAATCGTATCCACCAAACTTATCTACCTCTGCAAAGGTCTGAATATCACAGCCACTGTCCCCTTTTCCTCTGCTGTGAGCACTGCCTCAATGTTCTTCAATAAAACAAGTCTGGAATGTTGAAGGTGTGACCTTGCAACACCTGACACTGTTAGAGATAAAAATAATAAAAGAAATATCGGTATTGTCGTAAAAATCTGAATCTGGTCAGGCTTTTTAAAGGTCGGTGATCAACCAGAAACTGCAATCGGTGCAACCCTAATTTCCACTGCTAATGTTAAAAAAATATAATTTCTTAAATTTACCAGATCTTAGGGTGTATTCAGACCAGGAAAGTCCTTTGGTCCAATTGTTTGTTCCGGACCAAAAATGGACTTTATTTATTTTTTGTTTGTTTGGTGCGGTTTGCATTCACATTGTGCTTTTTTGCAAATGAACTATAACTTGTAAACAAAGCCATGAGGCTGACGATCATTGCTCCCATTGGACAAAAAAGGACGGGGGCGGGACTGAGCCACAGATCCAGAAGAAAACAAGAAAGTCCTGCATGCTGCGGTTCTGATGTGCACATTTTTGTTGATAGTACAACTGCAATAGCATTTAAAATGTCAGAAGCAGCTAATTTAATGGTGGTTCCGTGATGATATTCTGATTTTGGAGCGGCGTCAGTAAATGTGCCCCGCAACCCAAAGGAGACGAGGTGCTCTGCGTGTTCTGACCCACAACATGCTGGCAGTAGAGCTGCTAACAGGAGACGACAAAACAGGTATGTTTTCAGTTTATTTAGCTCAGCAACGGTGGCCTGTGAAGTCCAAAAAAGTGCATGTTTAATGCATTTGGTTCGGTTAGAGTCCGGTCTGTATTCACATCAGAAGAGAACTAAAGTGAACCGCACCAGTGTTCATTTGGAAGCGGACCGAGACCACCTCAAAAAGCAGGTCTCGGTCCGGTTGTTTGATCCGCACCAGAGTTCGCATGTGTGTATTCACCACCTGCACAAAAGGTCCGGACCAACGCTGGAAACGAACTCTGGTTCGTTTAAAGTGGAGCAAATTATCAGGTCTGAATACGACCTTAGATTTACTTAATGAAAGTGCACTGAGGGCCTACAGAATATCTCAATTCCACTTACTTAAAAAGATCCTAATTATAGCAACGAACTACAGATCAGAGGGCAGTTTTAAAGGAGGATAACATTATATTAAACATATATTTTCTATTATAGGATAATTTAATGGTTAGGTAAAGTGTCTAATAATAAATGTTTCTTTGCAAACAGCACAGAGCATGAAGTCACACCAATGATTGGACCAGTAAACTTTAAATGCAGCAACATTCTTAATGCAACGTGTTCCTCTGTTTGTCTGCAGTGTTACAAATAGTCCTGCTGACAAGGTGGCTGTCACATGCAGTTTAGCATTTAACTATTTGAGATGACATTATAAYGAGAAGCTCAAAAATCCACCCAGTAAATTGAGGAATGTAAAATGAGCAGTTGATTTCGTTAGGTGACTAAGGCCAAGACAAGATAACAATTTCCATGTGTGTTTGTGTCACTGAGCGTCAGCCCACGTCTGCCTGTGTCTATTCATTTCTCAGATGTTTCCATGTTTTCCACACAAGCAGGATTTAATGGATACAGTGACAAGGTTTTGCGAAGCCACTCCTGTTTGCCACAGGATGAACTGTCAACATCTCAGCGAATAATCACATTTACACTACAACCAGATCTGCCAGCAGGCAGAGCAGCTGAATAAACAATCCACAGGGGCAGGAGGACGCTTTACAGCTGCTGCAATTCAAAAATAAGACAAAGTGAGACCAAAAAAAAAGATGCGTTTTCTGCCTGCCTGCCTGTAAGCTTAGATTTATTGTTAATCAGACTTTGCCCCTGTAGGAAGACACTTCACGGGTCACTTTGACACAGCAACCAATCCTGTTGAGCAAATTGGATCTTTACAAGAACCTGAGCCTTCAAGGTCTGAGGACGATCTTAGGATTGAAAATACAAGAACARTTCAAGAAAATCCAGTTCATCAGCATCACAAATATATATTAATGCAACACAGTCATCATACTAGGGTTGGGCAATATTGGCAAAAAATAAATTACGATTAATTGTGATATTTAGCCGATAACGATTAATTAGACGATTAACCCCTGGAGTCCCTGGACACCCTTATGTCCTGGTCACATGACCAATTTAGTGGGAAAGATTTGCTCTTCATAAAAATCTGTTCCAAATTGTGTCAAAATTACAGACTTCAGGCTATACATCAAATTTTAAATTGTGTTGATAGATAAATGAATTACAGAACTTTTTTTTAAATGTTCGTCATATTTGAAGCTGAGAGGAGCACCGAGTGGACTCTGCCTGGTGGCATTAATCGTATTAATTGTCAAGTGCCAAAAATTAATCGATTAATGTTTTTCTGACGGTTAATCACACACGATACGATTATGCCCAACCCTACATCATACTTAGTGAGAATCTGTTTTGTTCCAGTTAATTAAAAAAAAAAAAAAAAACTCTGCAATTGCCTCTCTTGTATCCATCACTAGCCGTGTAGCCACGTCAATACTTCAAACAGTACAGCCTTGCACACATTTCAGAGTGGGCTTTGATATACACTACTGCAGTTCAGTTTACAGTCACATCTGTGCTCACCGAGTCTGTATATATCTCCAGGTGCACATGCAGCAGGAACGATAACAGTAATATTTCTTGACGGCATGCCTGAACAATCTCGACCTTTGATGCAGAAACCCTGAAGTTCCTCAAGAGGAGCAACAGGATGAAAAGGTCAGTCTGAAACATCTACGTTAAACTACTTGCTGGTGAAACAAATCKTGTTTCCATTAGTAAAATCTTTAGCTTCTATAGCTGCACCTGTAAAACAGCTATAGCTACGCTGCGCAAATCGTTAAATATTTATAAAATCGTAGGTTTTAAAATTTGTTGGGATCAGGATTTCTTACTACACTGATATTACAGAAAATCTAACAGTTAGATCTCGCCATAATTTATTGTTTTGTTAATTCCTAGTATCAAAAGCATTTAGGGCTACTGGTTTGTCCGAACCAGGTTATAAATAAAACAAGACAGCTAACAGGAGCTCATCAGCTACTTATCAAATGGGGAAAAAGGGCTTCACCATYTTGATCTTCTACTGTACATTTCACAAAGCACATATTTCATTTCTCATACGAGAGATCGTCTGTTGTGTCCTCATTTTACTCAAGAACAACACTGCCTTTGTCAGTTGTTTTTGTGCCTATTTCTTAGTCACCATTGTAACAGCATTGTGAGTGGGTGTCCCTTGATTTCATGCCACAGAAAACAAAAGAACAATATTTCCAGTCTAGAGAAACCACAAAGCAGACATAAACTAAAATATTTGGATGCACATAGCTCTGCTTGTACCTTGTTAATTCCAAACTACAAGAGTTACTTTGATACTAATCATCTTCCTGTTGATTTACCTGACTCGATTGCTGCAAAACTTTGTGAACTGAGGCTGGTTGAGGTAAATCTGTCGAGCGTCTTCTTGGTCGGCTAGTGATGTCTTCTCTGATGTGTCTTCTGTCTTTTCATAACCTGCAGAATAAATGAAAGGACATTTTCACATACAGTTAATAATAATAAACATAAGCACTAACAAAAGTAAGATTGTTAGTTTAAAATCTGCAAAGGAGTCTTTGGAGTCTGAAAAAGACTATGTTTATTTGACCATCACCCCCTCCTGGAAAACAAAAGAAACTAAAAACAATTTGGAGCATCCTACGGTCTGTTTCTCGCAAAAAGAAACTTCCAAAAACCTAAGTTGAAGAAGAAAAAAAAAACTAACCTAACCTAGTTATTTTTTTAATTCACCATCTTTTGTAATTTCATCATTTGTCATCTCAAACAAACAGAATAAAAACTAATTAGAAACAGACGTGTGCATTCAATAAAGCTACATTAACAAGTCACACAAGTCTAACAGAGCCRTTTTTAATAAGAATATTGTCTGCCTATTGAACGGTCTAATAAAAGAAGCAATAAAGGATTTCAAACAGCAATCAGTTCCCATCACAGAAGCCTCAGCCTGAGGGCATTATAGCCAAGTCCCCAAAGAAAATGTGATCTGGTTGGCTGATAGCTTTCAYTGGAAGAAACAGGTGGTTGTAAAAGTAAGGAAACTCAAAGTCCCTCTGCTGAACGCTAATAATCTTAGAGAACATATGTGCTGTATTCTTTAGGCTGTTCTTTCCCCCACAGACAAGCAGATAAACAGGAAGTTAAAAAAACAAAACCTCTGATGATCTGTGTTTGCATTTTCATTCGTTTAAAAACAAATTCAAACATCGCCGTGCTACTCTTCAAAGACTATTTGTCGTAGGAAGTGTGTGATTCATGTTCAGCATTTCCTGCTCAGAGACATCCTGATGGAAAAGTCTGCTGCAGTCTGGTGTGCAGAAAATTCAACAA
Organism: Austrofundulus limnaeus; assembly: GCF_001266775.1. Lineage (NCBI taxonomy): Eukaryota > Metazoa > Chordata > Actinopteri > Cyprinodontiformes > Rivulidae > Austrofundulus > Austrofundulus limnaeus. The sequence goes on from NW_013952626.1 coordinate 312,765, forward strand.
GGAAGTACTAACAAAGACTATTTTCTGTGTCGGAMTCAACATTTTTCTTACTAAAACCATGTGTCACCTCAATTTTTGATGCATAAAATTAAGAACTGACAAGTCATTTTTATTATTCCTCCAATTATTATTTTCCTCTTACACTGTCTTCTGATTTCAATTCGTCAGGATAGGCAGAAGCACCATTTCTGTGCTGGAAAACCACTTTCCTTGTTTGGATAAAATCCTCTGCCTACGTCTCTGGAAACACAAGGTCCTGCTTTGCTTCTGCTGAGTTCAAAAAAGTAGAAGAAACTCTGCTGGCGAAATAAACACTACTGGGACCAGATGAGGGCTGCGTGTGGGTTGCAAAAATGCTTATACGTGTTTAATACTGCGGGTTTTGATTGACAAATGTCTTTTTTGAAAAGAAAAGTCTAACATGTTCAGAACATCGGTGTAAGCAACATAGAAGGAATAAGTAATACAATATTTGATTCTGATTTTTTATCTAAAAATATAACTRACTTTAAGTGTTTTAAAACATTTTAGGTTATTGATAAATGCTAAAATATGTTTAGTTAATACGGAGCCCACGAGGGGACGTAGATTTTTTTCTTTTGCGTTCCCATGCAATAGCATTGCGTTACCTCGAAATACTTTTGTGTTACCTCGCAATACCTTTTGCGTTCCCTYGCAAAAGCAGTTTATCACTGTTGTGCCTGCCAATTTATTAACAAACTCACATGTTCACCATTAGCGAGTTAGCCTACTGCTTTAATTCAGCTTCAGAATGAATATATCACACAGCCACGCATGGAAGTATGTCATTACGCCGATATTTTAACACAGTGCAGCTACGCAACATCAATGTCAATTTCACGAACTTGTGGCAACACATCCTGTTTTGGTAACYGGATATTTCAAAATAAAAGTCTGATTTAATTCAGTTACAAAACAATCTTTTGCGTGGGAACGCAAAACAATTTTGCGAGGTAACGCAAAAGTATTGCGAGGTAACGCAATACTATTGTGTGGGAACGCAAAAGAAAAAAATCTCCCCATGTCCCCTCACGGGCTCCGTAAATGAAAATTATGCTTACGTCAGCTGCTTTATACCTTTAGAAGTTAATATGAGACTAATGTTTTGTACTTTTTCTTACTGAAAGAAGTCCTTTTTGAAGAGGAATAAAAAGGCTCATTGGGTTCATTCTTGCCTTTCCTTGTGTTTGGATTGATATATTTGCATAAGCTGTTTGTTTGTTTAGCTCTCTGACTCAGCTTTAGTTGTGAGTAGCTGCTGTATAATTAAACTGAGTTGAAATGAAGCAAGTTGAATTAAATATATCTGTAACACTGCCCACAGCAATCCCAAGAGAGAACCACTGTAAAGCTCCGAGGTCAAGAGTAGTCCCGGACTATCATGTTCCATGAATGTGATCCACAGGGTTCTGGACGACCTTTGGTCATGTGTGGTGGGGTTAGAGGAAGTGAGGCAAAGCAGTCATAGCATAGCTTCCATATATAAACAWAACAAAGCATAAGGTTCGTATGGAAAAAGGCTGTGAGTGAGCGAATGCAGTTTCTTGAAGCATCAACAACAACGAAACTCAAAGTGTTGGCATTCTGTAACCTGAGTGACTACGATATGACCCGGCTGTAACCAGAGCCTGGTCTGCAGTATTTCCTTCATGTCATGTCAASGGAACAAAGTAGAAACTGACACAGCCCTCTTAGTCAAACCAGTCAGTTTCTCTTCTCTTTGCTTCCTTTCTTTTTCTCACCTTACAGCCAACACTTTCTCACTCATGTAACACAAACCCTGMATCTTCAATTACAGCTTTTGTTATTTTAATAGTCCACTTGGCTTTGCCCAGAGGATCCACAAAGCATTTACTTTTTATATCATATTCGTTGTTTACTTTAAAGTTATAGTTACAAAATGTTTTGAATAAAATACTTAAGAAGTAACCATCTTCTCTTAATGTCTTATCTTGATAGTAACCCCCTTTGCCATGCGCTGTATTGCTAAAAATAAATGGCTCCAGTAGTCCTTTGGGCAMCGGGGAAACCACTGGTTGGTTAGCCTGACCTTGTTATGTAACATGTCACATCAGCAAAGGTGCTTTATTGGATTACTGTTAAACCAATCACTGTGTTAGGACAGGAGTCTACAACCTACAATAAGTAACAAGACAAAGTACATCACCGTTCACCAGTAAAGGATATGTGTACATAGTTTACTGTACTAAGAACTCCCTCTGCTTCAGTTATTATTGGTTGCATGAAGCAAGAGATAAGTTGGATGGTTTTGACTTTCGAGAATCTAAAAGTGAGACAATAGATATATAATATTTTTTCAACAAATGTGTGAGCCGCTTYATCTCAGTGGAAACTAAAGTTTTGATCCATGTTCTTTGGGAGAATTAAAAGAAAAATAACATAACCTAAGGATTGAAAAACCATCTGAAGTCTTGTAACTACATTGTATTTGAGCGTTCGATGTATTTTTTTAATACAGCCATGTAAGTGTGGAGCCTCGTTCTTGAGAAAAGGTAACAAGTGCTAAAGTCATGGGCGTCAGAACCATTTTAAAGGTSTAGGTGGCACACTGGTGGCGGGGGGTGTCTGGGGGCCCTCCCCCAGAAAATAGGTGGTGTTGAATAGGCCATTTCCTGCATTCTGGTGTATTTTAACAGGTTCTTAAACATACTTTTGCCTACATAAAAAACACTTGATTTAATAATTATTTCAGAGACTCATTCTTCATTAAACTAGTTATATCATTCTGATGAAAAAAATAGGTCTACAGGTTCCTTCCTATCCTGGTGCCACCACAATTTCTGCCACTTTCTACAACTTAAAGTGATAAAAATTAAATAAGAGCAGGACACATATTCCCCCACGCTTTTTATACTATTCAAAATATAATAAAATTCCGTTTAATCATGCTGTAGATCAGTGGTTCCCAAAGTTGGGGTCGGGACCCACAGTGGGGTCCTGAAACATCAAAGTGGGGTCCTGAAATTATTTTCTGAATTAATTACACGAAAAATTGACAACTAACAACATTTTTAGCTTTTGCTGTTACAAAATGATAAGATTAGTGTACTTAAAATGGACAATAATAATGTTATAAATAATGTTACTGTGCTCTTGTTTATTTGACGCAAAAACAACAGACAACAGCTGGGGGCGCAGGTCTCTACTGATAATATTTTGTGGGTCAAAAGCTGAWAAGTTTGGGAACCACTGCTGTAGATTATGCCTTCAAATTAGTAGTTTCATAAACTTTACACAACCGTCTTCACAGCACCTTCATCATTGTCATCACTCACTTGAGCCACAGAACTCTGTCCCTACATGCTGACACTGACTCTCATCAGCTCCTGCATCACATGAAGATGGATTAGGGTTTTTTTCATAGCCAGCTGAAGTCAGTCAGCTTTAAAGTCAAAAAATATCATGAAATAAGATCAATAAATAACAGATGACTATTTGGTCTTGTTTAATTAGTGATTGTTAGTCAACAGTCTCATCATCTGTTTATTAAAAATTAAAGTTGTCAGACATGAACCCAGCTATGTTTTACGCTGAAACTATTCTAAAAAGAAGGGAAAAAAACTACTCTCACAATACGTTTTAGGATACAATTATTTYATATTTTAGTAAAAACACCCAACAAACTTCTGATGAGATCATTTTGTTCTTGCTGATAATAATATCACCAGCTGATCACTCTGTCCTTTAACACATGCTGTAAATTACAGCAATAATTAGTCGTGATATCTAAGCTCTAGCCAGCGGCTAACTGCATTAACTTTACACAGGATAAATCTGTCCTGTGGAGAGTTTAACTTACTTTCTGCTTCGCTGTAAAGAATCTCCTAATGTTCTGTGTGTCTGTGGAGGGATCCAATTACTCATCATCACCCACGCTGCCTTCTAGTAGCAGCTAGAAGTTGGTTTTAGGTTGAATATTTGTGTTCCAGTAATTCAGCGTTGTCTTATGTCATCTGATGAGATTAATGTGGAGGGGTCCAAACGGATACTTTTGAARAGTGGGGGGGGACACGTCCCCTTCACTTACTATTGTTGCGACGACTATTGTTGCGACGCCTATGGCTAGAGAGTTCACTTTTGTGTCAAGAGGCTACCCATCAAGCCAAAATGAACAGTTTGCAGTCAACAGCTCACCTGGTAACACTGCAGTAACAGATCGTTAGCACTGCACCTAACAAGGGTATTCGGAAATCCATTATATTAAAAACAAGCTCACTAAGTCTGAACTGAAAAAGGACAGGTTTACAGAACCCCATGTAAAATCTATCATTGTAGGTTTTACTCTTAAAGCTGCTGCATGTAGTTTCTTGAAAACCCAAAAACTTAGAAAAATTTTGAACAGATACAACCTTGTAGTCCCTCCCCACTGCTCTCAGCTCTCCTTCCTAAAGGGCTCGACACACGGGAGGCGACGTCGCTCGCTCTCCATTCATTTCCTATGGAGCCTGTGCGGTGAGGCGACAATCGCTTGCCCTCCTCCAGCTAAGCGACCGGCGAAAATAGTGCATGTGAAATTTCGCGTTCGTACACGTACACGTGCACACGCGAGCTTGCGACGCGACATATGAAAGTTGAAAAATGTTCAACTTTTGTCGCTGTCGCTTAGCGTACAACCAATCAGCGAGGGTTTCATTGACTGACCAATGAGAGTATGCTACACACTGCAGTTAGCTAACACTTTCACTAAGTGATTACTAAAAAGCTTTGTGGGAATTTATTGGCACCAGGGTGAAGTTTATGGTAAGTTTTTCCTCATAAAACTGTATCTTGATGTGTGTTTGTTTTTCAATATCATTAGCATCGCAAGATTTGTTTAGTTTACAYGTCCGTAATGCACACCCGCCTTCAGAGTCAAGAACCAATCAAATTTTGTGAAGACAAGCGACCTGAGAGCGCGATTCGCAATGCTGCGATCGCTATCGCATCCCGTGTGTCGGGTTTCACCCTGGCTGCGATGACAGCCGTTAATCGCTGTAGTTTGTCGCTGCCCGTGTGTCGAGCCCTTCAGCTCCTCCCCCWCAGCAGGGCCCAGAGTCGGGAGCGTGCACGCTTGTAAACAGGAAGGCAGGGACGGGGGGTGGGCAAGAACAGCTCGTGCATGAGACAAACCTCACTTTTGATTGGCTGTTCGTCTCCGGGTCGGAGAGATTTTAACAGAGGGCAGAAGGACCACCGGGAGGAGCCAGAGGACTTTTTCCCCCCTTTTTTCCCCCAGAGATTATCTGTCTAATATCAATCTGTCAGGACATAGTGACAGTTTTAACAAATATGTCAAAAATATATATTTTAAAAAGTTACRGACTRCAGCTTTAAAATACAGTACAATGGTTTTCAGGCAGAACTTTCGTCTTGTTTGGCACTTACCCACAACTTAAGATACCATAGAAATCAGTTATACACCAATTTATTAACAATTTACACGTCTCCTTCACACTACGCAACAATTTCCAACAAATATAGTCAAGATGAAAAATTTAAGAAGCTTTAAATATCAAGGAATTGCTGGATTGTTGACAGTAAAAACTTGGGACTATCTTTGCAAGTATAATACCAGTGTGAATCTGCAGCCCAGAGGAGGGGGTTAAGTAGATGTGATTGATGCTGCGCCTCTGAGTTCTGAATGAGCCTTCGCAGCAGGAGCCAGTGTGCTGGAGTAGGCCAGGTGCTGCAATGCACCAGTTGCTGGTTTTTACTTTTCCTGGTGACCTTAAAAGTGGGAGACACTACTTCAACAGTATTTTAATACTGTATATCTGAATCTAATTATGATTTTAAAAAGTATAATTTAAAAAAATACATTTTGTCTGGGCTGAGGTGTGCATCTTTCTAAAGCTCATGTCTAAGAAGTCTGTGAACCCTAAAATGATGGGTTTTTGATTCGTTTTGAGAGTATACTAACATATATTCTGCAGGCCTGAAACTACCCTGGAGCATCAAGAAGCTGAAACATTGCCCTTTATAACTTTCAAGACCAAGAGAATTTAGTTTTTTTCCCTACTGAAACACAAGAAACCAACAATGAACAACATACTTTGGAGTCTAAAAAAAGTTGAAACTTTAAAACTAAGCTCGACATTTTAAAAAATGGCAAAAAAATATTTAAATTATAAGAAAGTAAATAAATTTAGAGAAATTAAACATTTTAATCAGCTTCTTATATTTGTATAAAAGCAATTTGTTTCACTAATGTTGTATTAACAAATGTAAAGTATTGTTCTTTCTAGGTCTAGTAACATCCACCTACCTTGCTGCTCAACACTTTTCGTTCCTGGTGAAGTATTTTCCGGCGTCTTCAGCATGACAACAAATTTATTTGTATGGCTTTCCAAAAGCAGGGCTCAGTTGGGGAATTGATTTACAAAAGTATTGTTATAGCCCACATTGTTCAGAGCCCGAAAATTTAAAAAAAAAAAAAAAAAGAACAGCCAGAGTCACTGTGTTGCTTAAGGTAAAACAAAAACAAAGAAAAAAGACTGCATCAAATTTAGTAGTTTTTGTTCTGCTGCATCCACAGTAAGCCTGAGGGCCTCTCCAGCCAGAACCTACAGCAGGAGGAGAACTAATTCAGGTGCCATTACTGCCAGCAGACTGAGGCTGAGAAGCAGAGCGTGGACTAACTTTAGYAAGCAGCAGTACAACACAGTGGGGGTGGAGTCAATCTGCAGGATAACAGAGGAGTTTAAAGCAACATTTTGCTTGGGCATTTGTCAAAAACACTGGACAAATAAAAGTGTTTGCATAGGAGCACCTTACTGTGCTAATATTTAATAAATTACTTGACTGCGAAGCAGTGTGCCATTTGCTGGAAACATAAATAGTCGAATATGGTTTTACTGAACTTCTAAGGAATTTAGTTCAACTTTTAGTGCAATATTTCACCTCCGTTAGGAACATGGATGGTAAAATCTACACATATTCAAAGTTGAGTAAACTTTATCTTGCCATAAGCTTACAATTTTTAAAAAAAGGATTCCTGAGGTTCTTCTCTTGACTTTGAACAAAATCTTCGGGACATCTTGTATTCTTTGAACAAATGAAAATGAAAATGAGATGACAATTAAAATGATCACCAATTTTATCATTCCTCAAAAGCATTTGCACTCTGACCGGGATTTGCTGCATCTATTTTTGCACACCTGATCCAATCAAAGGCTCCAGATTGATCACTTTAATTGGATTTGAGAGTAAAAGAAAAACAAAGACCCAAATGGTGTCAAAGACAGTCAAACCTGGTCTAGTCTTGTTGCAATTAATGTAGTAAACTGCCGCCACTGATGTCTTTGAAAGAACTGCAACTAGTAAAAATAGTCTGTGTGCTTAATTTCTGATCTGTATCATATCGGTCTAACTGAACCACAAAAGTAAAGAGCTAAATAAAGWTCAGAAGAAATAGAAAGGAAAAACAGACAGCTTGAGGGGGAATCCTCTAGAGGAAGGATCTATGCCTCCAAGAGTTGAAATGCATTTGGATGAAGGCCAGATGTCAAGATTATCGCTTGTGTCAGCCAGTATATATAGGCCGGTGGAACTATAGTCACAAAAGGGCGTGTATTTTGGACAGGGTGCTYAATTGGGGGGAAAAAYTGTCTAAAAAGGCTTGGCCAAGACATGGCTTTACCATTAATCTTGTAAACTTTACTGAGTATTGCATATTACAGACTTGTCAAACATTTACTTTAACCAAAAGCAAAGACGGTCTACAAAGGATAAGAAAATTCTTATTCTGGCATACATCTAGGTGGTGGTTTTTGTTCTGCTTTGTTTTCTTAAGACCAAAACTTGGGTTTGTCACTATCTGTATGGTTAAAAAAAAAGGCCTAAATTAAACAATTAAACACAAAATAAYTAAAAATAAACCTAACACATACACATTGGTACACATACACATTAATATCTTGTAATAAAGTATGAGCTCTGGTGAGACAGAAATAGTGTAAGTGGAATAAATATTCCTTTTTATACCTTGACTGAAATACAATCAAGGCAATACTGTAACTAATGGCTGCAATGACACAAGTAATGACCATCAGGGTAGACGWCTTGGGACTGAAATGTCACAGGTTCAATTCCTCACCATGTCCATAWGTCAATGTGTCCTTGAGCAGGACACRTATTCCCTRTTTCCTGTGTGGCTTACATAGYTGCCCGCTGCTCCTCTGATKGGTTCAAAATGCAGAGAACATTGTATGGCTTACACAATAATGAAATATAGCACTTCTACACACACCATCTTTGATTACATTGTGATGAATTAACTGGATCCATAATTCTTTAGATAAACATCAATAAATCCCAAGTTGTACAATATATCCTGTTCAGTCCAACCCAGATACAGAACAAGCACTGATGAGCCCCAGAGATTGATGGGATGATCAATAAAGTGTGGGTGAAAAGGCCWGTGGCATTGACAGAATCAGGCTCCCACAAAATATATTCGATAATAACGTGGCAGCTGAGGGAAGGCTGCTTGAAGCCAATGACACTGATCTACCATCAACACGTGAAAAGCAGCCAAACCGCAGTGACTAACAACAACATCAACAAAAATAGACTTCTCTAAAAGTCATAAAATACAGAAGAATGACAAGTGACTTTGCATTTATGGAAACGTTTCAAGTATATCCCAAAATGTAACAAAACTAGAACAGTGTCAGCTTACCATCTTAACMCAGTGAAATTATCACCAAATTTGTTCCAAAGTGATGTACTTTTTGGGTCTTTATCTCAGTGCCAAGAGAGCGTAATATCTGCTCACTGCTACTAAAGAAAGATCTCTACATGATTCATTCAGGCTATATGAATATTTCAGTAGACAAAGCAGCTACAGTCTATTCATGGAAACTAAAGTCCCGGAGATGAAAGCCCCTCCCCATCTTCCACCATTTACCTTTTTTTTAGGCAGGTAATCTCATTGAGACMTRTACWGTAGTCTCATTTACAAGAGAGACCTGTGACAAACATGTGACATCAGTTACACAAACATCATGAAAAATCATGTTATCATTTAAAAGAAAGCAGAGTTAAAACACAATCTAAGAGCTAGAGAAGGCTTCAAACGATTTTTCTTTAAGGTGTGTTCAAAATGTCCCAGTGAGATCAAACTGGACAGTTTCAGTGCTTGCTGCAGTGAATTTCAGGAAGCTGGAGCAGAACAGGAGAAGGCCTTTCTTTTCAAGTTCTGTGCAAACTGACGGGACACTGAAGGAGATCAATCTTGAGAGCGTAGGCTATGACTRTACTGTCTTTGTGACATYGTGGAATGTAAATAGGGAGGCAACAGGCAGAGGACAGATTTTTAAATAAATGTATACCAATATATGTCTGTGTGTAGATAATGACGGCCAGTTTACCAGTGAGTACAGGGTACAGTAGTGTGTGAGTGGTTTACATTTTCTTCTGAATTGCAATGCTCCATGATAAGCAATGTCCAACATGTAGAGAGCTGGCCAGGGCAGCCATGTCAACAACATAACCATAGTTCAGTAGTGGTAGGACGGCTGCAGGCATTTGTGAATGGAAAGAAGGGCTGATGGGGACTGCAGGTAGTMCATCCATAAGTCGCTTATCAGATCACAGTGTTGTAACCAGCAYTCACAACAACAACAACAGGACAGCTGCAGAATTAATCCTCATTTCCTGTTTGGCCCAGTCTGGCTCCTCATAGGCTAAGACCACAGTAGGACGGAAAGTCCAGGGACAGCACAGGCAGCTGGGGATGGCAGTGACGTCACAGGGCTGGCCCGGCTGAGCTTAGTGAGGGATATACAGGGAGAGAACCCTTTCCACTGTGAGCGACTTTATGAATGATCAAAAGCAAGGGCATCTGTTCCGCACAGTGCAACGACCTGCAAACTGAGACCTGAAAACTGAATGCCAGCCACACTGGTTGTTCCCCCTCATCTTCACTAAAACCCTACTTCCTGCATTAAACCAATGTCACACTGACAACAACACAGCATGCACCTTATAAGCTTAGAAGCACCAGCTTTTTAACATGCTGCAAATGAGCATGTTTAAATGCTGACCTGATATATTTGCATGTCTTGTTAGCATGCTAATACATGCCAAATAAAGTAAACACAAAAAACAGTGCAGAAACCCGAGAGCATCTTGTTTGTTTGTTTGGCTCAAAGCACTAAACATAAATGTCACTAAAACCAAATTTTCGACCAAAGCTGATTAAACTTATGCCTATTTAAAAATACAATATATACAAAACAACTAACTAGGACCTATGCTAGCAGCTACTTTCAGCTGCAACAGACCAAGTCAATGGTTGTTCCTGTTGTCAGTTTAGATGGATCAGATGTGACAACTGGGCTGTTGTTTTATGTCTGACTGGTTCAGYAAGACTCAGCTCTGGAGACAAATAATATGATTGTTTATTCATGCTGCCTGAAATGACAAGTGACTGAACTGCCATAGTGTAAACACAACTGACATTTGAATTATCAAAAGACCAAAAGAAAGAGTTGAACATAGCTGCCATTTAAAGGGACTATCATTTAAAATCAACTTTTTTGACTTTTATATCATGTTATAATGTTATCCTCTCATCAAAAACATGCCCARAGTCTTACTTTGACTCATTCATGCACGTTTGAGAAATCCTGTAGTGTCCTGAGGCAGCCAGGCAGGGGAGTWAAAACGACTGGTTGGGACTAGAACCGCCTTTTGGGACCATCTCCGCCTCTGGGCTGTGTCTCCAAGCYGAGCTTCCTCATCACGGAGCASACCTCCCCACCCCYCACCCCCTGYCCATGACTCCTGCAGGCTCTAAGCAGCAACAAAGCAAAGAACTGGTGAAATTGAAAGTGAAACTGAAACTGTCTGCTGAGCTCCTAACATTACTTCTCACTCAATGGAGCTCTTTTCAGATTCAAAATACCTTTGAGGGCATGTATTTTTAGATGCCAAGTAAAATGCATCATAGCCACACACCCCCACACCCCCAAATGGGCGGGACAGAAGCGGAAGGTAGTAGCGTTTATAAGAGGATGTGATGAGGAGACAAGTTTATTTTCTATTTAAACATAAAAACAGCATTTTAATACCAACTAAAGGTGACATAGATACTTTATTATGGTATAGGATTTAAATATAAGCCTGAGATGAGAAACACATAATATTGTCCCTTTAATATTTTTACTCAACTGCAATGATCCCTGTGGGCATATAACAACAACATCAACAATAACAATATCAACAATAACAATA
>NW_013952626.1:324346-337495 GCF_001266775.1 Austrofundulus limnaeus
GTTTGTATACTGTATAAATATGAAGTTTTTTCCTTTATGAGAAAGCTCATTTTTGACAAAAACATTGCAATTTTGGGGTATTTACTGAGAAAGATGAGTAATTAATTTCAAAATCTAGCCAGAGTAGCTCTCTATAAATAGATGTAATATCCAAAAAGCAGACRACGACAATTAATCCATGGTGCTCTTTTACTGATGCTGTTGGACCTGCTGTGTCAGATCATACAAGCTTATTAAAAAGACAAAATCATCTCTTTTAATAGCCACAACTATAGAGGAACACACATACACAGTACAAGTAGTCCCTACACTCGTAAAGAAAACAGTTGCAAYCCTTGTCTTATTGATTCAGGTCTCAGTCTTCTGAGTAGGGCATCTATTAATATCGGTCCAGGTACATCTCTGATTGCAGGAAGACAGGCAGGTACTTATGAAAGAGATGACTTTGTAAGTTTAGCACTACTATACATAGAATATGATCCATAAATTCAAAATTATATTATAAATGAAAACCTGTGGAAAGAGCAACAAATTGTTTTGAGGTAGCTTGTTCAGATTCAAGATCACCAATGTCCATTAATGATAAACTTTGCAGTACACTTTGAGTCAATGTGAAAAAAGCCTGTCGACAAGTCTGTATYTGCTGCATTATAAAACAATACAGGACCTTTTTATGGATGTTTTTATACCAAACTATATCTATAAAAGCAGCACTGTGACCTAGTTGAATATAAATTTAGCTGAGATGGGCGCAGGGTCATAAAATGAACAAGCTCCTGGAGAGTGGGTGTGGTGTTAGTAAGGGGATGTGGGGGGGGAGCTGGGTTCAAGGACAGAAGAAGTTTCATCTTCCCCACCATTGATGGTGTTACCTTCCTATGGAGTGCCTGCCAACACCTCTCTGCCTGACCTCATCATCCCGCTGTGACACAGTCACACCTGGCTACATATGCAGCTTTTTTTAATATTCCTGCTGTTTGAGTGCATCACAGAGATGAAAATGTTCCAGGAGCAAAAAACCTAGTGGAAAATTTTGACTTCTGGACTATTTTCTAAATTGTCTCACGTATTACTCTAATCCCTTTCATAATTAGGTTTGTTAAATTAAAAAAAAGACCCCGTTGATGCTGTTTGTTGGGGATCATGACTAACGGGCAGCTTTGCCCCGTAAAAGATTTGTTTGGAAAGACTTACTGGTAGGGCTGCCATGATTAGTCAACTAGTCACCCTTATATCGACTTTTAAAATAGTCAACGACTAATTTAATAGTCGATTAGTCGGTTTTTTTTTTGTTTTTGTTTTTTTTTACCTTGTTTTTCTCTCCAAACTGCTTTGACACCTTCCACTGCYGCATCCGCCTTCCTGTCCTTGACACACATGCACAGTAGTGGTAAATGTGGTAGGCCGTGGACGTCACAAGACATTATACAGACAGGCTCTGGTACCATGGCTACCCTGCAACGGAGCTCAAAAGTGTGGGATCATTTTAAGAAAAGGAAAAAGAAACCTGTGCAATATCTGCAAGGCAGAACTTGCCTTCCACGGCAATCATTTTTAGTTAGCATAAAGCTAAAATCTAATGATGGTTATATTGTAGCAGCTGCATTCTAGTGCAATAAGCTGTATATTTTATATTCAATTAACATATGATCCGATTAGTCGACTAATCGAAATAAATAAATTGGTGATTAGTCGACTATAAAAATAATTGTTTGTGGCAGCCCTACTTACTGGTATGACCAGTATTCATCTGTCACTCTGAACTTAGTATGTTCAGGAACAACTCAGAAAACCACCAAGGCTCAAACYTGCCATAAACTGTAAACTGTAGAAACACCACCATCACTGTCCACAGTTGAGAACTGAGGGTACAGACCCAAAAAAATATCCTGTTCCGAAAGAAACGAAGATGATATTATGCCCAAATTTAGCACAGCACAGAGGTTTTTCTGTCTCAGGTCAACGTGGCATAAAGCATTGGCGAACAATAGAGCTGTCTCTATTGTCTCCACATGTGAATGAGCAATTCTGCTTTAAGTCTGCATCAGACTGTGTGGAGACACACAAAATTGTGTTTTTACATCTACTCCTCCACACAATTTGCCTTGAAGAAAGAGAAGAATCRTTGAGCTGAAGGAAACAGAGTACCTGATCTGGCTACAGGTAAMTGATGAAGGCAAGGACATTAAGGGGAAAACAGAGGAAGAGATGTCCCATGCTGGAGCATAGAGTAGAAAGGCCCGAAGGGATTTAAATTGGCACACCAGCGGCCCCAGACAGGGGATTTAGTGCCGTATTGGGCTTTTGTGCCACATTATTATCAGCCAGTTATCCGCCAGGCACATAGGTAGCTCTCGATCCCCCTGAGAAGAGAGAAATCTATCCCCCTCCAGTCTCCTTCTTCATGCTGTTACTATGATTCAGCCAGGCTGAGGCTTAGCTGGTGTTATTGAAATGCTACAGGGGGGAGCATCCTGCTTCACTGACACTGGGAAATTAAGCCTTGAGATGCACAGAAATGTAGAGAGAGGTTTAACGCTTAAAGAGACATCACTCTGCTTTGTCTTACAGAAAAAGTATGCTAGCATTCAAAACTAAAAAGCAGCTATCTGCCTGAATGAGCTGGCATTAACTGACAGGTTTAACCGCCTCTCTCCATCTTCAGTGCAATCTGCGCAAGGGGATTCCACCTGTCTGCAGATCAGCATGCACACTATGTGTGGCATTTGTGGATCAGTTTTTCCATCTAGACAGAAGAGTTACAGTAAATACCACTTTCTAACGACATCAGATATCAGTGTATGAGAGGTACTTGCCCTACACCGCTGCTTCATGCTTATCGGGTCACATGAACAGCAAGTGTACAAGATGGAGTTAATGTGGCAATGCTTTCAGCCAGGACGGCAGTGATGCTGGACGTCTCCACAGCCCAGTAAAGTAGAATGACATGAAGTGAAGTAGCATGTGATGGACAAGACTGAGGGGGTGCAGCACTAAAAGTTGACAGACAGACTACTGATGGATTAGGTGGTAAGCCTGGCAGAGAGGGCTGGCCTATAGAGCCAGTCTGCCTTATGCACTGTGGTGATTAAAGTATAAAACTAAAGTCTGGGGAATGAACCCGGGCTCTTAGAAAAGACAACYAAAAGAAAAGGTGTCCAACAGGAGCATGATTAGGCAAAACTTCATACAGAGCCACAATGCTTCAAAGTATTTAAGGGCCGATCTGCATCACAGGTTGATCAAATTCAACATTCAGAAAGGTGGTTTGAAAATAAATGGCAAGTGTCTGATTTTCAGTGAAAAAGGAGGAATGGAAGGTACACACAAGTGAAAGACTTTATAAAACCTGAAAAAATGTGTAAGCATGACAGCAATAGCTGCTGCATAATTAATGCGCTTAGTCTTCTGACTGCAGCAGCCACACGGTCAACAATTTTAGAGAAAATCTATATTACTATTAAATTATTTAGACCTTTGCCAGCGCAGTGCTCCAGACCATCACTGGAATAGCAGCAGGATTACTGTTAGGGTATGTTGACAAGATGACAGAGTTCTGCAGTTTCAAATAAAGTCATGAAACTACCACCAAGTCCACTTTCAGCAAGATGGTGGGGATTTTCTCTGGTGCAATAATTTGTTAAATTTTTTTGAAACAGTATTTGCCCAATATGCAGAATGTGTATTTGTCAGGGAAGTAACATGTAAAATAATATTCACTGAAAGACCAGGGCCTGACTTCTCTCAGGCTTCAATTTTTTTTCTAGACTCTAAAAGCTCACCGTTTTATAGACTATAGGATTGTTGAAAACTGTAACACAGATAAATGAATGTGGGAAAAAAGCAGCTTGATATGAGCTGTCAAATAGCAGGCCGTGAACTGTTTCCCCACAGAATTTGCTGCAGGGGAATGGAGAGCAGATTTCAACTCCACCATCATGTCCTGCTGGCTTCTTATTGAAAGAAGTCAACTATCTCAGCACCAAAAACTTCATAACGTCCTTGTTCTGCTCTGCAGCTTTGGTGAGCTTGTAAAGTAACCCCTTTTTAAAGTGCTGAAAGTTTCAGCTGATGACGACAGTGGAGGTGGAGCCCAGTCTCTAGAGAGGCTATTCACATCTGTAGCTGAATCACAAAGGTTTGGACTGATCAGTATCTAAAATCAGAAGGTCTGGGGGGTTTGTAGAAAAGCTAACTATCAACACGTTTATATAATTCAGAGGCTGAGCAAATGCTCCAACAGACCAACTTCACAGCAGACATTTTGACTTGAAAATGTACGAGAAACACGGCTGTTTTAATAAAGGCTAGTGGATTACTAATAGATAAGCTGACAAAAAAGGTATATTTTATATTATCTAGGGCAGCTTTCTAACAGCCCTTCATAGTCACAGTAATATTGAATTTTTAACCCAAGTTGCATTAGTCTTGAATTTATATTTCTTTCTGCAGCTTTTTGAAATGAACACAGTTCACAAAATGCTTCTTTGAAAAACACATACTGACAAAACTGCTAGTAAATTAAACCACAATAATTCAAAATGGTTCCTAATCAATATGGTAGATTTATGTTGGCTGGAGCTGAGCATTTTGAGTTATGCAACCAAGAAGTGAAACAGACAAATGAGAAAAGCCTATTTGCTT
Organism: Austrofundulus limnaeus; assembly: GCF_001266775.1. Taxonomy (NCBI): domain Eukaryota; kingdom Metazoa; phylum Chordata; class Actinopteri; order Cyprinodontiformes; family Rivulidae; genus Austrofundulus; species Austrofundulus limnaeus. Next base: position 328,991 of record NW_013952626.1, read on the forward strand.
TAGTAGCCAAATATAGCCTAGACTAGAGCCACAAACTTAGTTCAAGCAAACAAAAAGAAATTAAATAATTAAAATATAACCCCCGCAGTACTTTACAATTACTGTGAAGAAAAATTAAAACTGCAGTAACCAGCATAAATCATGGGATAGAATATTGATTGCTGCAGATAAATTCTGTCACTGTTCTGAAGCAAAAAAACAATGTGAGTGATCAAGTCCTTCATAAAGAAACTCAGATTGGACCTCTAGCTTGCAGAAATCCTGCATAAGTCAAGTAGGGACATACAGATTAGTGTGGCACGTGTTGTTGAAATAGAAAAAAAAATCACAGCGCCAGCTAATGATCTAGCATGACAACTACAGTGGATTCAACCTTTTTAGTGCTCTTGTTGAAACTAACTGCAATGACAGTGTTACCATGTAACATCGCCACAATAAACACTGGACAAATCTCTAACATTTCTAGAGATTGTCAAGGAACAAAGCAATGTGCTCAAAGTAAAACGACTTAAAATATCGATCCACTTTGGTATCCATACTGTCTGACACCAACGCTACCATCATATGTTGCTGTGGATTCTCAGTCATCCAGGACATGGAAAATTAAAAAAGAAAAAGATGAAGCAACCGGGCTTCTGTTCTGTAATCGAAGACATAAGGAGTTCCAACAAGTTGAACGTGAAACCAACTTAAGTATCATTTCAGAACTTTAGTATTGACATGGTCCAACAAAATTACTATCATATATTTCTGTGGATTCTCAGCCATCCAGGACATGGAAAATGAACTGAAAAAAGACATATTGTAGCAACTGAGCTTCTGTTCTTTAGCTGAAGATGTGTGAAGTTACAAGATTTAAAGAGAACGACTCGAAGTTAGTGTCATTACTTTGACCAATGGGCTTATTTTCACATCACTGACGAAAATAATGGAAATTATTAATTTTGGGAAAAAGGGGCAAATATAAGATTTTTTTCTTTCTGCCTCCTTTCATTTTAAGTGTGATTTTGATTATTTTTTGTACAAAAGTAATTTTTAAATAAATGAATAAATGAATGAAACTAAATGTCAGCTATAATGCAACATGAGCATTCAGACTGCAGTAGCTTTGACAAACATCAGATATGTATCTGATTTAGTACCAAATTATAGGGGAAATAAATATGTTTTTATAATCATTATGTAGAAACATTTAAGTTCTAACTCTGTATCGATTCTCTGTATTGGCATGGACCCAAACAGTACTCATACTTGGTTGGAGAAAAACTGTCAAGACACCCCTAATTTCAGTGTGTAAAATCAAACTTATTGCATGAGCTGAATCGCATCAGGTTGGTTTTATTGCCTTTGTACGTTTTAAGAATCAAATTGTTTGAAGTGTAGCCTAGACTATGGACAAACTGTATATTATCAGCCAAAGACCAGAAATACACAACCCCAGTGTCCATCAATTAGGGGTGTAAGAAAATATCGATACACTGAAATATTGTGATATTTCATTTCCCGATACTGTATTGATATTCTAAAGCCCTGTATCGATTTTTATTAAGGTTTAAAATGTCAACTTTCCTGCCAGCCATTCATTTTTGTTGTAGTTCAGCCTCTGACCACTAGTTGGCAGCAGTGAGCCAGCCACTTGGCTCCTCTACCTCTTGAGCACCAGAGAGTAAGGGTAGCATTAGCATTGTAAGTAAACATTAGCTTTTCTTTTTTTTCAGTAAGATGTTTTTATTTAATAGGATTTTTGGACAAAAAAAAATCACAATATATTGCCTTGCTTACAGTATCGCAATATATCGGGATATTTCGTATCGTGACTCCTCTGTTATGATATGTATCGTATCGCCAAATTCTTGTAAACATTAGCTTTATGCTCCGATAGCTGGATCTGAGCGGAAAAGACCGACACCCTCTGCCTTTTAAGCTGAAGTAAGGTTACAAACAGTTCCTTATTTGTCAGAATGTCTGTATTTTAAGCCAAATGACAACATAAAGGCTATTGTTAAGTGTTTGATGACCATATTGTAAATTAATATTCAAAACGAAAAGCTGCAAAAAATATATTTTCAAACTATTTATTGGCAAATTTAGTATGAAACAAATAAAATAAAACACATACAAAGCAGAACACAGCTAAATGTATCAAAAGTATGTCTGTGTAATATTAGAATTTTCTGAGACAATGAATTTTTTTTTCTTTACCAGTAAGAGGTTTTTATTTAATAGAATTTTTGGACCAAAAATATCGCAATATATCGCCTTGTTTACAGTATCGAAATATATCAGGATATATCGTATCGTGACCCCTCTGTCATGATATGTATCGTATCACCAAATTCTTGCCAATACACAGCCCTGCCATCAATAGGTGCCAAATCTAGTTAGTAAAACACGACTAAATGAATTGGACATCATTTAGAAATACAAAGTAAACACGATCAAAGCAATGCATCTTTATTTTGGTTCCCTAGCAAACACAGCAGAGATGGTAGTGAGCAAGAAGTGGTGCAGTGAACCAGTGGGAGTCCCAGCCCATCTATAAAATCTGTTTGTATCAGACCCACACTGTTGCAGATATCACCCACTGGGCAGTTGTTTTCTCCAAACTTGTAGTTCCTGTCGCTGAACAACATCACATGATGGTAGGAGGATAGACAGGGCTGTCCCAGTCAGGAGGAGGTGGTTTTGTTTTGTCTGTTTATTTGTAAATGTGGAGGGAAGTGGGGTTTTACTTTCACTTACATGAATTATAATATCTGTCTTTTTAGAAATATGTCAGTATGACAGCTGCCTTTTGTTTGTTGCCCCTTCAGACCTTCTTTATCTTTTGTGAAACTTTTAACGTCACGACGCCGGTTTTACGATTGTTAATCACAGCTGCTAAGTTTCTGGACTTCTATGAGCTRCCGGCCTTCTTCGAGCAGTGACTTACAAGAAAATCAAAGTATGACGGTAGTATTCAAAAGCGCCATGAAACCGAGAGGTTTCTACGTACCTTCTGCTCGGGTTCGAAGATCAGACATGGTCCTCTGGACCGGCGGCATCTCCCCCRGCCGGAGCCCTGCGACGTCACCTGTCAAGCGGCCGCGGCGAGGTTCAGCTCCCCCCTCTCTGCGTGACTCCCGCTGCTGCTGCTGCTGCTGCTTCGCCACCGTCAAAGAGTGTTCAAATAACGACTGAGACTCAGCGGAGGAGCCTCTCTCATGCGGACCGGACTTCTGCGTGTTCGCCGCTACTAAAATCACACATGTAAGACGAGACAAAGCCGACCTTCGTTTCGCATGGTGGTGGTGGTTTGGAGCCCCCCAGCGCTTCACGGGTTCTCCTCCAGCATCCCCCGGCGACACACGGCAGATTCCGGCCGCTGGACGCTTTCCGATTCTCGGGGAGTGGACAGCGGGGGGGTTTTACCGTGAACTGGAGCGGGGGAGACCGTGCAGCGCCACACTCCGGACCGTACCACTGTGCGTGCGCGGCGGGAGGGGTGGACGAAACGAACAACTCTCAGTTTCTGACTCCCAGCAAGAAAATAACGCATTTATGTTTTATATTTAGGACGAATAAAACCCTAAAAAACGCTTTATTTTAATTGGCATAAACCATGCCGAATGAAATGGAGTTGCGCTTTRGTTCAACCACCCCTCCACCCCCTCTGCGGTAGTTGCAGTTCACATGTTGGGACTTCAGTGTTTTTGAATGCAGAGATTTTAGTGCCAAATAGCCATCTATCTTTCTTTCTATGAATTTCAAAATGTTCAAACATGTAATAAAAGTATAGTCAAAAATTGTAAAATAGTAAAGAGCAAATATATCCATACATACATAGAAAGCAAAAAATGCAAATAGAAATTTCTAAATTCAAATCTATAGCGAAATAAATAAAAATATAGCTTGTAAATAAATTGAATCTCCAAACCTGGGAATCAAAGATGCATAAATGTTTTTGATTAAACAAATATCATATCAAAATTAATCCAAACAGTAAAAAAAGGCATTCTTGATCCCTAACTGAAGTTTATGAACATGTTCCTGTCTTCATTTAAAATCACCATTCTTGAGCTACTTGAATTACTATTTTAAAGCATTRATTGTCCCATCCCAGCTAATTCACATTCAGTTCACAGCTAAGTGTGAAGCAGCTGGGATGGGAGTCAGGGTCTCTGAGTCCAAGGCCATGGTTCTCAACCCAAAATGAGTGGAATACCCTCTCCGGGTCAGGTATGAGTCTTTGCCTCAGGTGGAGGAGGTCCACTATTTAGTTCATAAGTGATGGTAGGATGGAGTGGGGGATGGATCAAGAGATCCTCRATAATGAGGATGTTGCTTCAGTTGATGTAGATGAAGAAAAAGTTGAGTCGAAAAGCAAAGCTCATGATTAACCGGTCCCAAACTGGCACCCATGGTCATGAGATGTGGATCATGACTGAAAGAATGAGATCCCATGATACAAGCAACCTTTGTWGGGTGGCCAGGCTCAGCCTTAGAGATTAGGATCAGATTGTGATTGCCTCCCTTTGGAGGTTTTCTGGGTAATATGAAGAGACCCCAGGAAGACCCAGAACTTGGAGGGATCCCCTCTGACCTAAGAACGCCTCTGTATCCTCCAGGAGGAGAATGTTGCRGATTGCTGGGTTTCTTTCTCAGACCTGTTGCCTCCGTGACCTGACCACTGATAACCAGAGATGGAGCTTTAGCTATAAGAGTGGTTGTTTAAAGATTTGTTCTTGTTGCAATCTTTATCATCCAGTGCTAAAGCCGAAGGGACAAAAATGGATTTTAATGGTTCCTGAACTCTCTGAAAGTGGATGTTTGCCTTTTTGTATATATATATGTTTTTTCGGTCATAGATCAGTTTGGTGGCTAGGTCATTAAAATCACACGTTGAGCATTAAYAAACCTTGAATGAGATTCTACATCATGTCAATTACAAGATTTGGCTAAAAGGTCGATGACTGTAATTTTTCATAAATGATTTTGGTCTATAACAATAAGCCGTCATTCTGCTAGGCACTTTATTTGTGTTTCATTTTAGATTTGCAAACCGAGTAATTTATTCTTGTGTCCTCAAAAGAACAAACAAAATGTGTAGAATTTTTTCTGCAAAGAGATAAAGCTGTGAATAGTAGCTAAAGGCCCCCATTTGTGTTTGTTTACAGTAGTTTAACCTGCGGTAATGCCAAAAATAATGAGCTTATTCGCAAATAAATAACTGCAAAAACTCCTGTATCTTACTTGTAAGATGTGGTTAGTTTAATATTCTGACTGATAGTTTTTTTGTGTAAAAAATGCCTCACAGCTGAGTTTTTTATTCTGCTTCACACGTTGTTTTTTTCCCACAATCCTCAAAATGATTATACGGCTTTTATGATATGGCTGTGATTTCTGATTTATACAGAATGCCCTCGCAGAGCCGCATAAATCATTTTTCATCTTAATTAGGACGTTGACAAATCACGTTGCTTGTTTCCTCACACAGAACCCAGAAATAGCTGCGTATGTGTAATGTACAATGAATAAATCAGCTGATTCTTAGTTCAGCCCTGGGAAAAAGGAAACTTATGTTGTATAAAGTTAGCATGGCAGACTTGGACAGACACTGTCCTCAACACTGGCATTAAGCAGCTRTAAGCAGACACTTGTGTCAGTTGCCGTGTGATTATGTGATTACTGTCTGGAAGATCTAATCCACAGGTGACAGTATACGCTGGGCCACAGCTCCCTTATCACAGTCTCTTTGTCGTGAATCTCCCGGGCTCCAAGGTTATGATAGCTTTGGATTTTTCATTATAGTTTAGTTTTATTTTGTTTTGACCTTTTTTCTTTTAATTAACATTTTTAATTAGTTTTTTACAGTGGATTTGCTAGTTTTTATTAGTTTTTATTGCCTTTTTAATGCTTAATTTTAGTTTAGTTTAGTTTTTATTAGTTCTAGTATTAGTTTTTTGGTATACATTAAGGCTCCCCTTATAGAGGGCTTTTAAATGTTTTATAGATAGGTTATTAACTTATCTGTAAACACTTTATAAATTATTAAGAAGTGTTTATTATGCCTTAATTAAGGACGAAATATGAGACAGAACTGTTCGKTTTATTGCCAAATAGTGAGTCAAATCTGTTCATATTACATCTAAAGCTGCTACATTAAACATTTCAGACTAGGTTTTTACGTAGTACAGTACAATATTATATGTAATATATATGTTTACAATACATTATTGTGCTTACAAGGTAGAAACCTGGTCTGAAATGTTTAATATATGTTGCACCTTTAGATGTAATAAGAACATAAACAGATTTGGCTCACTATTTGGCAAGAAACCAGACAGTTTTGTTTCTTTCTCATCCTTAATTAATGCATAATAAACACTTCTTAAAGATTCATAAAGTGTTTACAGATGAATTAATAACTATTTGTCTATAAGGGGAGTCTTATTGTAAAGTGGTACCAGTATTTTTTATAGTTTGATAAACATATTTGCCAATGCATCTTAAATTTTGTGATGTWCCTGTGAGTTAACTAAACAACAGCTATTTGCAAGGGCGTAACTTTAAGTCTACCGTTRGTGGGGGCGGGGTGTGGTTATGCTCTAAAATCCTGCATGGCATTTTTAGCAATAATGCTTAAACATACATACTGTATATGACATACTTAAAGACRACAAGAATGTTGCATCTGTCTACTTAACCAGTTGATTTCCATTGTGTTTGAGCAAATAATGTTAATTTATTGGAGGGCGGGGTGTTACTTTGTCTGGATCAAATTATTGTGGGGATTATAACCCCCCTAACCCCACTGCAAATTACGCCTTTGGCTATTTGGTTGCTAGTTAAAGCAGTCTAATAAAGCGACACCTTCCTAAGATAATAGTGTAACTCAATTTTGCCAACTAAAACCTTGGGAGATTATTTTAAGATATCCACATGTCCCAAAATAAATTGACAACCACTAAAACTAAGGATATTCTATCTATAATTTCAGTTAGTTTTAGTTGATTTTGTAAAATGATTATATAGTTTGAGTTAGTTATTGTTTTCTCATTTTTTTATAGTTTTTATTTATTTTAGTTAACTAAAAAAAATTTTCAGTTTCAGTTTTCGTTATTTAGTTAGTTTTAGTTAACTATAATAACTCTGTCGGGCTCTCAGTAAATTGAAATTGGACGCTTTAAAGCAGCAAGAGGAAAGCATCAACAATCACCTCTGCACRCTGCTGTGTGAGCTCACACTCACTGCGGCTGAAATGCAAATCACAGCAGAGGCTGCTTTTATGCAGCAGCAGCACCGCTGCGGTGGCTTCAGAGAACTGCAGACACMCAGCAGAGGAGCTTAGATCTGTTTAGTTTTGTTTTTATATGTACGTTAGGAAACCGTGCAGCTTTTCCCTTTAGCATCTGAATGTTTGCACTATTAAAATATGATTAAGTGACAAAAAAMGTACCGTATTTATTCATGTATAATACGATCTCAAGTGAAATACGATCATCATTTTTTGAGCTTACAAAGCATTAAAAATCTAATTATCAAAACCTCGTGCATAATACCATCCCCCAACTTTATGGATGTGTTAGAAACCTGGTTTTGTGTTGTGTTTTTGTTGCGTTCAGTTTGTWTGTGCAGATAGTCTGGAGCTGCTGTCACTGGAGGGCGGAACCACAGATCATCACTCACACCTGCGGATCCTCTCCTGCAATCATCCAGGGGATAAAAGGAGTTGGCTGTCAGTTCTCCAGTGCCTGAGTGTTTGCCTGCAATGGTATCTCATGTTCCCATAGCTTGTTCTGTGTGTTAAATTTCTGAGAAGTTTTTTCTCCCCTATGGAACTTTATATTTACTCCTGCGATCTCCTTCCAAGGCTTCCTCCACCACCTCCTGGTTCATCTACCAGAGTTTCCCTGAGCCTTCTCGAGAACCCAAGATCTCCTGGAGCAGTTCTGAGACTGACAGCTTCAAGGTCTTTGTCCCCGGTCCGCACGGTAATCTGCCATCGCTCCATCTATCTGGCTGCACTGCACTGACTTGTCTTTCACTCAACCACCCCCCCACTGGTGGACGCTCACTCACAACCCAAGTAAGAAGTTTTTAGGTTCCTCATCATTTCCTCAGTATTTTTGTGTTGCACATCATATTCTCCTCTGCCTTCAGTGATTCCCTTTCCCCAGGTCTCCAGCCCCAGAAGGAGRTTCTCAATTTATTAGCTTTTTATTTGTAAAATAAACTTTTTTGAACTTGTCTCCTGAGAGTGTTCTGCATGTGGGCCAAACATCGTTCTAAAAACATGACCGGATGATTTTTAGGGTTAAATTTCTAGTATTATACATGAATAAATACAGTATTTGTCTGCGGTGTAGCATATTATTTCTGCTTTATTTAAGCCGTATCAACACATAAAAAGTCCCAACATCACCCAGAGTTCAAGCTTCACACCCACCCCATAAAAGGAGAGAAATAAAACCCAAAACATTTTCACCTTCCCACATAAAGAAGCATTTCCTCCACAAATTTTCC